>NC_049239.1:39363512-39663512 GCF_011100685.1 Canis lupus familiaris | reverse complement strand
GAATCTTCAGAATATATATTTCTAAGATTTCTTTTAAAATTTACTTCCTGAATGGGGTGTCTGGGTGGCTCAGTTAAGCGTCTGGCTCTTGATTTTGGCTCAGGTCATGATCCCAGGATTGTGAGATAAGCCAGCATCAGGGTCCACGCTGCATATGGAGCCTGCTTAAGATTCTCTCTCTCTCTCCCTCTCCTTCTGCTCCCTGCTTCTCTCCTTCCCTAAAAAAAAATAAAAATCAAAAATGGAGAAAAAATCATAACAAACACAAAAAAGGTTTAAAATTTACTTCCTGAAATAAGTCAAAGAAAGACAAATACTGTGTGATTTCACTTATATGTGGAATCTAAAAATATGAAACAAAACAAAAACTCATAGATACAGAGAAGTGCTGGGTGGTTTGGTAGTTGCCAGAGGCAGAGGTTGGAAAGGTGAGCAAAATGAATTATAAGATCAACAAGGCCTGAGGATGTAGGGTACAGCATGGTGACCATTGTCAATAATACTGTATGTATACTTGAAAGTTCCTTAGAGAATAGTTCTTAAAAGTTCTCATTCCAAAAAAAAAAAAAATTGTAACTCTGTGGTGATAGATGCTAACAAAACTTGTGGTAACCATTCTGCAATACACATATATAGCAAATTATTATGTTGTGCACCTAAAACTAGTACAATGTTATATGTCAATTAAATTACTTTCTGAGGTCATAAAAACCTAAATTCCAAATCGTTTATTTTTAGGTATATTGATATAATCACTGTTGATTAAAGTTGAAATTTCAAATTCACAAGGCAAACCCATTTGCCAAAGAAAAAGCAAATAATTAAGTTTATTTTTAATGTATACTCTTAAAAGTTATTGTTTTCTTCACCTAAATGATTAATATTAGGCAAGGAAAAATGAGCAAAGGAAAGAAAGGTAAAAATAAACTATATTAAGCTTCACCACAGAGCATTCACCCTATGCTGCAAAAGAGTTGCAAATTTTTAGCTGACAATAAGGAAAAATTAATAAAATACATTTTATGCATTTTTGTTATAATAATATCAGATAAATATTGAAAAATGTTTCTAATTCATGCAATTTTAAGTTGAAACATTACCTCCTCCATAAAGAGCCTTCCTTCTGACATCTGCAGTCTAAAGCAAGCTCTCCCTCTAAATTTCAAAACCTATAATGACCCCACAAATGGAATTTATTGGTGCTACTTTTTATTATGGTGGTTTTCTGTCACATTTCTGTCACATGACCCTAAGGGAGAGAGACCACAACCCAGTCAATGCAACAGACATTGCGGTGTCCAGCGTAGCACTGCTAGGGCTGTACCAGCAGTTAAATTCAAAATACATCCCTAGTCTTTGGAAAATAGCTACCTCTCTCAGCCCTTCACCTGCCAAGCATCCTGAACACCCCACCCTCTACTCCATATCCAGACTTCCCTGAAATCTACCCACTGGGAAGATAATGGGAGGACAGCTCAGGGCTGCAGGACCTTTTTAAACCAGCGTTCTCTTTGATGGATCAGTGCCCTTGTCCCACCAGTTATATTTTGAATACCATCCCTGACTGAGGCCCACTCTTTGCAAGATTCTGTAACATGGGGTGAGGTATGCAGAGGGGACCAAAGAGTGGTTTTTGAAATAATTCAGCTTACTTTCTTGTGCCCTTATAAATGGCAATACATTAATGACCAAATAAATAAATAAATAAATAAACAAACAACTTGATTTTTTTTTAAAATATCATTGGCTGGGGATCCCCGGGTGGCGCAGCGGTTTGGCGCCTGCCTTTGGCCCAGGGCGCGATCCTGGAGACTGGGGATCGTATCGCACGTCCGGCTCCCTGTGCATGGAGCCTGCTTCTCCCTCTGCCTGTGTCTCTGCCTCTCTCTCTCTCTCTGTCTGTGACTATAATAAATAAATAAAAATAATAAATAAATAAAATATATAAAAAAATATATCATTGGCTAAGGAATGTCAGGGAACAGAAATCTTGAGTTGAACTGTTACTCCAGTTGACAATACATATAGATATTTTCCACTGAAAAATTATCAGCATAAGGATTTTTTCAAATTTACATTTGAATTTTTTTAAAGAATCTGCATTTATATAAAGCATTTCACTACTAAATATATCAAGAAAGATTCCAAAAATGCTAAGTAGGGTATAAAATGCCAGACATCCTGAAAAATAGACTTTCTGTATAATGATGATGCTTACCAGAACAGAGGACTGAATACAAGTGCTACCATTAAGCTATAGATTTTCTAACAATAAGGTAAAAAAAAAAAAAAGACTGTTTAATAAAAGGAGAGCTTGAGAACCAAGCAGACGTAATTTGACATCTCTGTCTGCCATTCCCTTCCATGTAACTTCAGAAAAGTCACTCCACTTCCATGACCCTCACTTTTCATTATCTCCTGAATGAGAAGGATTTCTACCACACAGAGTTGCTTTAAAATAAAATTATCTGTACAAAGCCTACAACATTACATTTTACCTAAGAATTTTACATCACGTGTTCTTTTTCTTCTTTCTTCTTTTCTTGTTTTATTTTGAGATAGAGAGAAAGCAGGAGGAAGGGAGAGGCAGAGACTATCTCAACCAGCTCACAAAGCCCTGTGAGGGGCTCCATCTCACAACCCTGAGATCATGATCTGAGCTGAAATCAAGAGTCCAATGCTCAACTGACTGAGCTACTCAGACACCCATATAGCACCTGTTCTTTAAGAGGGTTTCAATAGCTCAGTTGACAACAGCATTTTACAATCACCACTATTATTAATATGTAAGTGTTATCCCATGAAGAGGAAGGGGATTATACTTGGGATATTTTTAAATTCCTGAATAATTAGATTAAAATACAAATATGAAAAGCCACAAAAACTCAAACATAAATGCCAAATATTCTAATCTATACTCAATATTTAAAGATGGGAGTTGTAATAAAAATGAAAAAAAGCCCACACAATTTTATTTATTTTCAAAGTTGCAAAGGACAGACCAGGAAAAGTATTTGTAACTAATGTTATGAAGGCTTTTTATTTATTGTTATGATGATGTAAGGAGTTATAAGAATGTTTGACCACAGAGTAAAATCCCTGAGCTATGTATTCTAACCTGTGTTACTCTTCATAGGAAGTCGTTCTCCCTTTATACCTTACTCCCAAAATTTGAAAGATAAGAATGGGAGAGTAGATCAGAGATGTTAAATTTCTATGTGTGATAAACATTTATATGATGAGATATCCAATATAAAGTATAGTAGCCCCCTTTTATCTGTAGGGGTTGCATGCAAAGACCCCCAGTGGATGCCTGAAACCGTATATGAGTACTGAACCCTCTACAAACCCCATTTTTTCCTACATGTATATACCTAGGATAGAGTTTATTCATAAATTAGGCACAGTAAGAGATTAATGACAATAATAATATAATAAAACAATTATAACAATATATTGTAAAGTTATGTGAATGTGGTCTCTCCCAAAATATCTGACTGTACTGTGCTCATCCTTCTTCTTGAGATAATGTGAGATGATAAAATGTCTACATGATGAGATAAAGGGAGGTGAATGACATAGGCACTGTGACATAGCTTTGGGTCATCATTGATCTTCTGACAATACCTCAGGAGGAGGATCATCTGCTTCCAGACCTTGATTGACTGCAAGTAACTAAAACCTCAGAAAGCAAAACCAAA
This sequence comes from Canis lupus familiaris, assembly GCF_011100685.1. NCBI lineage: Eukaryota > Metazoa > Chordata > Mammalia > Carnivora > Canidae > Canis > Canis lupus. The sequence goes on along the minus strand of NC_049239.1, from coordinate 39,659,811 downwards.
GATAATGGGGGGACTAGTATACATAGGCCCAAACACACATAATGTGTATTTGATTTCACAGCCCTTCAAAATTAATTTTTAGACTTTTGAAAACTTTTTCCAACCCTCCTACTTTTTTTTTTCGTCTTTGAACTATTTCATTTTTTTATTTTTATAATTATTATTATTCTTTACATTTGTTTTTATTTAAAATTATAACACCCAGTGCTCATCCCATCAAGTGCCTTCCTCAGTGCTGGTCACCCAATCACCCCATCTCCCCTCCCCTTCCACAACCCTTTGTTTCCCAGAGTTAGGATCTCTCATAGTTTGTCTCCCTCTCAAATTTTTCCCACTCAGGTTCCCCTCCTTTCCCTTATAATCTCTTTCACACAATATAAGAAATATATATTCCACATATAAGTGAAACCATATAATAGATTGTCCTTCTCCAATTGATTTATTTCACTCAGCATAATACCCTCCAGTTCCATCCACGCTGAAGCACTTACCTTAATTACGTTTTCAATTATTAAAGAAAACGTTAGACAAAATTATTGATTGGTAAGCTGTTGCTGCCATCTAGCGGCTAAGTTTAGAGACACCTTAAGGAGGAATTCTTACAAAGCTATTTCACTAAGGAAACCTGCCTACCTTTTATTTAAACAGCCTATATTCACTGAGACCATGTCAATAGATGACTTTTAAAAATGAGGATGATCATAAAAGATACATCATGACTAATATGAAATTGTGCCTGTCATGGTACTGAAAGCACATACTGTAAAACAAACCTTGACCCTCTTCTTCTAAAATAATACTGAATATTTTAAACTAGGTTTTTATGAATTGAGGATCTAAGGCCATCTTGAGGGAATCTTTATTAACATGGAACTGGAGAGAGACTAATCTCAGCCTTAAAGGTTAATAATGCTTCATTACATTCATTTCAAAATGACCTCAGAAGCATTTAACAAACTTCTATTGAATCACTTCTGAGTCAGATATTGTGCTAGACTCTGATGATAAAGTAGTATTCCCCAGACCATGCGATAAGGAAGCATTATTTCTCTTTTCTAGGCTACTAAAATTTTATAAAATTTGATTAGGAGCAGATGGCATCATATGCCTTCCTAACATTTATAAAGATGATTATATAAAATTTTTATTAGACTAGCAATAATAATAATACTATAAATATCAATCACAATCTTCTGAGAAGTTATCTGTAGTAACTTTCTTAATGTTATAATAATAAAGTGCCCTATATAGGTATTATCTCCATTTCATAGATGAGTATAGTAAGAAATGTTTTTGTTTAAATTTTCTGTATTATTGGATATAGCTTCTTATTTTGAATTTGGTTCTATGTGGTCTCACTTGTGAAATGTGAATATAACTGGGCCATTCCCATATAAATTCTCTCTCTCCTCTCCTTCTTTCTTCCTCTTCCTCTCTTTCTACCTATCATTCATACACATGAATTTAAACATATTTTTAAATGTTTTTTTTTATTGTCTCTCACATTGGTAGGGGAGAAGAAATGTGTGAAAATGGCATCTCTTTCTCTCTCCAGACATCTTCCTTAAACCTTTCTTTCTCTTTCCTCAAAGTTCCATATCAAATGTGTCCATCTGGAATAGACCAGATGTCTCTCTTCCCTTCTTTGGCAGAAGAACCACTCTCTCAGGATAAATACCATGTCCATCCCACACCTGGTGGGACTGTAAATCATGAGACTCTGCCTCTCCAAAGCCTCAGATGTAGGCACTTGCTCCAGGAGGGGAAGTCGGTCACAGAATCCCAATGCCCTGGACACAGCCACCAGATGGGGGGCGGGGGCAGAAACTGGCCCAAGCATGTAGTGCAAGCACACCTTGGAGATATTGTGGGTTCAGTTCCAGAGTACTGCAATAAAATGAATATTACATTAAGTAAGTCAAATGAATTTTTTGGCTTTCCAGTATATATAAAAGTTATAGTTACATCATACTGTAGTTTATTATGTGCAATAGCATTATATCTAAAAGAAAAATGTACATACCTTAATTAAAAATACACTATTGCTAAAAAATGCTAACCATCATCTGAGCTTTAGGCAAGTTATGATCCTCTGCTGGTGGAAGGTCCTGCCTCCATGTTGATGGCTGCTGACCAGTCAGGGTGGTGCTGAACCTTGGGATGGCTGTGGCAATTTCTTAAAGTAAGACAACAATGAAGTTTGCCACACCCATTGACCCTCCACTTGACCTTATTAATTGGTCTAATTTCAGTATGATGTCTCAGAAAATAAGAGGGGGAGAAGGAGAGAGACAGGGTCACCAGCCAGTTGGTGGAGCAATAAGAACCCACATTCACCGTAAGGTTTGCCATTTTATATGGGTGTGGTTCATGGTGCCCCAATTACAATAGTAACACCAAGCTCACTGACCAGAGATCACTATAATAAATATAATAATTTATATTATTTTATTATTTTATAATAACAAAATATTGCAGGAATGACCAAAACATGAGACACACACACACACACACACACACACAAAGTGAGCAAATGCTGTTGGAAAAATATTGCCGATAGTATTGCTCATCACAGGATGGTAAACCTTCAATTTGTAAAAGATACCAGTATCCATGAAGCACAATAAAGTGAAATGAAATAGAGAAGGTATACTTGTATTTGTTTCTCTCGAAGGGTGTCAAGTGAGGAGAAAGAAAATGAATAGAACTACACACCATCTTAAGTATTTTCTCCTAATTTTATTCTCCTTTAATTCACTGAAGCTTTAAAAGTCAAGCCAATAGTCAACCAAGGTGTGATGTGGGTGTTCTGCTCCCATCCTCTGCTTTCAAAAGAGGGATTTATATCAGTTTGAATTAGGATTGGTGATATAAGAGGGGAGACTCAAAATAACAGTAACTTTAAAAATTATTTCAAGAAATGTATTTTCTCTATTATAAAACAAATCTGGAGGTGGCAAATTTAGGGTTGATAATGGCTGATATACAGCATCTAGAACCTAAATGCTTCTTCGTGGTACAAAATGAGTGCTCAAGGTCCAGCCATTAAATCTGCATTCCAGGTAATAGGAAGGATACAGATGAGAGAAAAGGCACTTCCTGAAATTCTAAGGAAACCTCCTAGAGCACCTTACAAAGTTTCCACTTACCTGTCAGGACTTAGTCACACGTCAACCCTAGCCTACAAAGAAAATTGAAAAATGCAGTCTTTTATTGTGGTTTCAATGTGCCCAGCTAAAGGTGGGACCTCTATCAAAGAAGGGGAGAACAAAAGATAGGATGATTCTTCAGTAGTTTCTGTGGTAGAGACAAATGGAACCTATTTGGTTTCTTTTCTTCTTAGCTATTCTTTTTCCGAGGTAATCTCATTAGGGTGGGGGTATCAGCATAACAGCTAAGAATGTAAAAATCCCATCCCCACCACTTATTAGCTGAATGATGCTGCCTCCATCCTGACATCTACTCTATCCCATTATGCTATTTGTAGTAACAGTAGTAGCAATTAAAAATGGTCTTGAGAGGAATGTTTACTAGAAAATAGTCTATTTAAAATATTTGATTTATGATTTAGTTTAAGACAGGCTAAAATAATATTTAATATGAAATTTTGTAAAATTACACACCTAGAAACACACAGAGAAAATTTCTGGAAGAATATAAGCCAAAGATTTAATATACTTTATCTGTACAAACAAAATCATATTGCAACAATGTGTTATTCAAGATTTCATTATCTTTAAAATAGACTGTGTACATTTATGTGTATCTGAATTCTATATATACTAGACAAATATACATAAATGGGAAAATGCCTGAAATAAGTGTATTAAAATAGGCACAGTTTTTATATGTGGCTAGTGAAATTACATGATTTTATTCTTTTTTGTGTTCCACCTTCCAAATACTCTACAATAATTAAGTCCCCCAAAAAATGTGTTCTTACCGCTTTCTGTAAGCAACAACAAAAATTATTAAATTTAGTTACCTATTGTATATTATTATTAGTTCAAAGATTTTTATTCAATTTATACATTAAATTATATAATATCCTAAGTAAATTGAAGCATCTTCTCAATTAAAAAAATAATTTTTGCTTCATCATTGAAAAATAGTGGTATAAACCATGGAGAAAGTGGTTTCTTGAGGGCAGAAAGCCTTTCATTATACTCAATGGGAACTCTTGTTAGGTTATAGGTGAGTGTGCTTTCCATCAGCATCATGAGATTTGCCTTCAGCCCCATTATATTTGGCATTTGAATTGCTCGACTGAGGTTCAAGGAGATTGCAGTTACTGACCTACCACCCTGAGTTCAGATGATGGCTCACATCCATCTGGATGAGTTCTAATGGGGCGCCTGGGTGGCTTGGTCAGTTAAGCATCTGCCTTCAGCTCAGGTCAGGATCTCAAGGTCCTGAGCCCTGTGTCATCATCAGGCTCCCTACTCAGAGGAGAGTCTGCTTCTCCCTCCCCCTCTGCCCCTTCCTCCCTTGTTCTCTCTCTTTCTTTCTCTATCAAATAAATAAATAAAATCTTTTTAAAAAATAAAATAAATAAATGAGTTCAATTGGTCCATTCCTTAGATGAGCTACCCATAAAATATCAAGAGCCTTGGCAAAAGTAGAATGTCTCATATTCTGTATGTTGGCAAATTGAACACCAATAAAAAATAAATTTATTATTAAAAATAAATTTAAAAAATATTTAAAAAGTAGAGTGTCTCACAGATGATTCCGGTGGATTCCAGGGAATTTTTAAGCACTTGAAGAAGACCTGATATCACCCATTCCATTCTGAATGTCAGATTCTTCACCAAGAGATATTTTATATGAACAGGTGCTTATAATCAATTCCATATCCTGGGGCACCTGGGTGGCACAGTCAGTTACGCATCTGCCTTTGGCTCAGGTCATGATCCCAAGGTTCTGGGATCGAGCCCCATGTCAGGCTCCCAGCTCACCAGAGAGCCTGCTTCTCCCTCTCCCCATTTGTGCTGATGTGCTCTCTCTTGCTCTCTCTCTCTCTCTCTCTCTCTCAAATAAATAAGTGTATTATTATCTAAGTATGTCTTAACTTTGGTTATTAATTGATTGATATATTTGGCAGCTCCCACATTCGGGGCATATATATTGATGATTGTTAAGTCCTCTTGTTGGATAGATCCTTTAAGTATGATATAGTGTCCCTCTTCATCTCTCACTACAGTCTTAGGGATAAATTTTAGTTTATCTGATATAAGGATGGCTACCCCTGCTTTGTTTTGAGGACCATTTGAATGGTAAATGGTTCTCCAACCTTTTATTTTCAGGCTGTAGGTGTCCCTTCTGTCTAAAATGAGTCTCTTGTAGACAGCAAATAGATGAACCTTTTTTAAAAATCTGCAATCCCTTTTCTTGACCAGAAATATTTTCTTAAATGGTTTATAAAACCTTCATTATTTGAGTGACACATAAAATGTGGTATAGCTTGTCTGGTGGTGTCTCCCAACATCATGAAGTGAACAAAATCTAAGATTCTACGACCCACATTATTTCTCCATCACAACTCCCCAAGGCTGCAAGAGGCAAGTATTCTGGGAGGGAGATGCAGGGTTGTGATTTGAATCAATTCATGCTGAGTGAAACTCAGAGTGGCCACTGAATGACTTGAATGACTCTCTTGCTCTTACCCTTAAATAGCTCTCCTCCCAGATTGCTTCAGATATGTGCGTGTCCCATCACTCATACCAGAGGGAACATGGGGCTCACAAAACTCCCTGTGGACCCCAGACTGAACCAAAGCTACTACCTGGATCCCAATAACTCAGGTGTAAAAGGTTTGGGGTGTTTTGTTGTAGTTTTTTTTAATGTTGCATAATTTTCCTAGTCCAAAATCACAGATAAAACAGATCAGGTTCGTATTTGTACCCTGTAACATTAAGCTTAGAGATTCTATGAAAAAAAAAAAAAAAACGCAATGGGAAAGGGGGAAAAAAAACCAAGAGAATGCTCACGAACCTTCCTTTGGTGCAGGATCTGTGCTGTAAAGAAAGGCACAGCCTAAAACATTGATAATTTTCCTTTCAGCAAAAAAAAAAAAAAAAAAAAAAAAGTAAGTCACTTATTTCAACACTGACAACAAAGACACACATCTGAGAGTGTTGATCCCAGCCTTCACCTAATTAACTGCTTCAAAAATAAATAAATAATGTAAATTAAATGGAAGAAATTTCCGAGCTAAAATCTGAATCCTTTTCAAAGCAACCCATTGGCACTAATTCTGTCTGTCTAGTTTCCTAGCCCATGACTCATACCTGCTGTCTGAAATAGTTGCCTCACTGAATCTGTGATTATCCTTAGCCTACATATCACTTCATTGTCTTGGTATTCAGTTCTCTGCACAACTTGCTCACTCTCTCTGATTGCAAACCACCCTATGACCAGTCATTGCAAAGTGATCTGCTTAGAATAACTGCAATATTTAAAGCATGATCCCAAGAATGGATGGCTAGGACACCATCATCCCATCAACACTGCCAAAGAAAATATTTGTTTATCCAGTAAATCCATCATGAAATTTATTAGTCACAGACTTGAGATACATTTATACTCTAGCTCTCCCTGTATTGTTACCAAGGCAGGTTTCACTCTCCTTTTTCCCCCTCTATCTTTCCATAATCTAGAGATAAATTTTATATTTTTAGATCACACTCAGCGATCAGAGCTCAAAAGCCTGCAGATTGTTGCACCAAAAGTGTTGCACCAAAACAACACTTTTCAGAAATCACTTTTCTCTTACCTGAAGTAATTATAATACCTCTTGAATTGTTTAAATGTTTTATGAGGGACAGAAAGGTGTTAAAAAATGTGTAAACTACATCTTATTGTATTTTTCTTTTTTTCTAATTTGGAACAACAATAAAAGGCTAACATGAAAACAGGATATACATTTTCTGCATTTTAGTTTACCTCTGACTTCTCAACACCTCTGATTCTTTAGAATTTTCTTCTTCTCTCATTCACCTGTTTGCATTTTATTTCTAAATTATATAAGTGATACCTACTTATTTTTGTCGAAAGAAACAGAAAAAACTAAATATCAAATATTAAAGTAATAGTTGGAACAACTTCAGAGCTAAATATGTAGAGAGGCATCTCTCTTGCCACTTGTAACTTGGTGGAAAAGCAAGAATATAAGTTTTGTGTTGTCAATATTGTTCACTTTTTACTTGTCTATATTTACTTTTTTCTGCAGTGATTATGACGTGGTATTCTTAGAAGACAAGAATAAAGAAAATAGGCATAAAAGATATTTAAAGGAAATGATACGAGGAGTTTCTTTAGTTAAAAGAATCATCCATAGCTAAGTGACCTGCTCTGTTTCCTATTTTCAATTCTGTGTTTAGGGATGGTGACCATACATGTCATTCCAATAAATTGCACCTGGTCTGGACATATTGGTCCAGCCAGTGCCGTAGTATTAATAGCTAGATGATCCAACACTTATTAGATTTTTATCCTATTCCCAATAATAAAATTGTTTGAAGAAGCATAATTACTCTGACTCAGGACTGGGAATTTTTATCATCTTCACACACGTGATTGAAATGGAGCTTTAAAAAAAAATTGGCAAGGATACCATATTCCAAATTCTGCCCATTGCTTAGCATCTTCAGATGAGGACCAGGTATACCTTTCACATCTAGAAGGTATATATATATATATATATATATATATATATATATATATATATATTATTACTATTATATACTATTATATTATATATTATACATTATTATATATTACTATATAATATAATATAATAATATATAATATAATATAATATGTGTATATATATTTTTTATTCCTGACAGGAATTTAACTTCTGATGCAAAACTTCCTCCTGATGATCATTCTGTGCATGGCAGCTTTCACTTCTTTATTTCTCAAGCTGTAGATGAGAGGATTCAACATGGGGATCACTGCTGTGTAGAACACTGAGACCACTTTATTGACATCCAGGGAAAAAATTGCACCTGGCCTCACGTAGATAAAGAAGAGTGTCCCGTATAAGATGGACACCGCGGTGAGGTGGGAGGAACAGGTGGAAAAGGCTTTGCGCCTCCCATCGGCAGAACGGATCCTCAGGATGGCAGTAAGGATGTAAAAATAGGAGATTATAATGGTCAGGCTACTGACAACCAGTACGGCTCCAGCCACAATGAAAACTAACAATTTATTGATCCGGGTGTCAGCACATACCAAAGAAAGAAGGGGGGACATGTCACAGAAGAAATGATTGATAATGTTGGAGCCACAAAAGGGAAGTCGGAAAGCAGCCGTGGTGTGAGTCATGGTGCTCAGAAACCCAACAGTGTAGGGTCCAACCACCAGCTGTATGCAGAGTCTCTGTGACATGGCAACAGAATATAATAATGGGTTACAGATGGCAACATAGCGATCATAGGCCATGGATGCCAGCAGAAGACACTCAATGGCCACAAAGAATCCAAAGAACCATTGCTGCAAAGCACAGCCCAGGAAGGAGATGGCCTTCTTTTCAGCGAAGAAGTCGGTGAGCATCTTGGGACCCACAACTGAAGAAAAGCAGATGTCCACGAAAGACAGGTGACTGAGAAAAAAGTACATGGGTGTGTGAAGGCGGGAATCCATCTGGATGAGAATAATCATACCCAAGTTTCCTGTCACGGTAACAAAGTAAAAAAGTAGAAAGAGCAAGAAAAGGAAGACTTGCATCCGAGGATGATACTTCAAGCCTATGAAAATAAATTCTGTGATTCTTGTATGGTTTCCATCAGCCATCGATTGTGTTGGTCTTCTAGAGTGAGAAAAACAGAAAATAGATATGCATACGACTTTAAGTTCTTTAAAAGCATAACATAATACACAAGAAAAGAAGCTGTAGGCCCAATTTTGGAAAAATCGATATAAGAGACTAAATTAATGCTAGCAAATCAAACATAGTAAAGCTCTTAAAAGCAATATGGCTTAAACGTTTTAAAGAGAAAATTAGAACTAAGAATTGGGTCACCATTAGAAAACCTGTAAAATTACTCACCACATTTACATATTAAAAGAAAATGCATTATAATTATTTCAATAAAATTCTTTAATTTGATACATATGGCTCTCAAAACCACAACAACAAAGAAAAAAAATCCCAAACTGCAAATGAAAAGGAATTACTTAACTCAGTAAAAAGAATCTTTCTGAAGCTTCCAGAGAATATATGTGTACAGTGTAAGTAATAGAAACACTCACACTATAACCAGAAACTATATATTCTTACAATTTGTACTATTTAACATTATACTGGAGAACACATTCAAAGTACTAAGCCATAAAAAAAGAATGAAGATGTTAGAATTCTAGAAAACAGAGTTAAGAAAATACTGACACTGTTTGCAGGCAAAATAGTCATCCACATAGAAAAATGTACAACAGTCAACCAATAAGATAACTTTCTTAGAAAAAATGAAACAGTTCAACAAAATAGTGAAGATCAGTGTAGGAAAGTCAATAATAACTACCTATGAGTTATAATGGAAAAACTTACATTCATTCACTAATTGATAAAATAGCTATAAGTAAGCCTAACAAGGAATATTCTAGATTCATATAAAGAAAAATATAAATTATAGAACTTTACTGTGCAAGAGAAGAAATGTCTAAATCAGTGAAAAATACATTTCGTGTATTTTTATGTGTTTATTAAGATTCATTTCTGGGGATCCCTGGGTGGTGCAGCGGTTTGGCGCCTGCCTTTGGCCCAGGGCGCGATCCTGGAGACCCAGGATCGAATCCCACGTCGGGCTCCCGGTGCATGGAGCCTGCCTCTCCCTCTGCCTGTGTCTCTGCCTCTCTCTCTCTCTCTCTCTCTCTCTCTCTCTCTCTGTGTGTGTGTGTGTGTGACTATCACAAATAAATAAAAATTTAAAAAAAAAAGATTCATTTCTTCCTGAGAAAGCAAAAATTAGCTAAAGCTAATTTAACAGGGAGAGTGAGAATCAAGAACAATTCTGATGAGCTTAAAGCAAAGCCAGGCTATGTATAAAGGGGCCAACAACATCAGAACAGGTCTAGACTGAACAGGTAGCATGGGGTCCTGTTTCCTTGAAAACCACAAAGGTAAGATAGATGTAGAAGGTTGTATCCAGACATCCTTCATGTGGAGTTCTGTACCTGTGTAGGGAATTGAGATTGTTTTGCTCTATCAGACTAATTTAGATATTCCAGACCAGAGTAGGAGGTTTTATCTTGCTGATATAATGTCAAACAAAAATTTTAGATAGCTTGTAATTTTAGAAATTAAGTTTCTCATCGAATAACAAATAATAAATAAAAAATAATAAAGCATTTGTCATGAGCCTACCCCCAGAATATTGTTAGGATGCTTTATAGGGAGAAATATTTTTTCCTGTTCACTTCACAATTGATTTGTGTCTATTTTTCCAACCTGAAGAATGGCCATGCAGATTCTCACTCCCAAAATCCAATAATAACTCTAGATTTTCTTTGTTCAACAAAACAGCCATGGTTTTCCCAAGGTGTGTGGTCTCCTTCATTGCAACAGGTCAAAAGCTGATTGCGTCAGGCTACAAACTTAAGGCTGATTTTAGGCTACCCACCACATTATATGGCAAACTTAATACAATTCCAACCAATTGGAAAAATTAAAATGAAAATAAAATTTTTAATGAAACAATCTGATTTTTAAGGTCGTGGAAGAGAAAAAATGTTCAAAAGTAGCAAAACAGTGAAATAAGTGAATCGGAGAAGGACAAACATTATATGGTCTCATTCATTCGGGGAATATAAGAATTAGTGAAAGGGAATAAAGGGAAAGGAGAGAAAATGAATGAGAATATCAGTGAGGGTGACAAAACATGAGAGACTCCTAACTCTGGGAAATGAACAAGGGGTAGTGGAAAGGGAGGTGGGTGGGGGGTTGGGGTGACTGGGTGATGGGCACTGAGGGAGGCACTTGGCGGGATGAGCACTGGGTGCTATGCTGTATGTTGGCTAATTGAACTCCAATAAAAAACTTAAAATTTTAAAAAGTAGCAAAACAATTTCAAAAAAGAAAAACAAAGAAAAGGGGATGTACTATTCCAGATATGAATACTTAAAGCCATTGTACTTAAACCAATAAGATGTTGTTACTAGAACAGATGGGAGATGAATAGGAGACAGAAAAACCATAGGTAGACCTAGGCATAGATGTCAGTTCAGTATGAATAAAGGTTTCCTTTCAATGAGGAAAGATTACCCCTAAAAGAGTGTTACAATATTTGGATGACCATTCAAAAAAGTAGATAATATTGAAATTCTACTTACATTACTAAAAAGAAAAATTCTAACTATAAATATATAACATAAAACCATTAAAGACTAGCATTATGATGTGTTATAGGGTTGGTCTTCTATAATAGAACATAAAAATTACCTGAAGAAAATGGTGAAAAATTTTACTGCCTCATAATTTTAAGTAGATGGATGCCAAATACGCTCCAGGTAAAAACAAGACACACAGATTGAAAAAAATACAGAGGAATATGTCACAAAGAATTAAGATCAGATCACACAAAAAACTGTCACAGATTATCCACTTAAATAGCGGTACTAGTTGTGATGCTAGACCAACCGACATGTCACAGAGCGCAAAGTCCAACAAATAGGAAAAAATTTTAATATCCCAAATAATCACAGAAACCCAACTGAGACAACAATTATATACTATTTTCACCCATCAAATTGACAAGATAGTCAGAAATGAGAAAATATAAAATGCTGACAAAGCCAGGAGACAATATAGTGGTCACAGAAGATGGGTGGCTGCAGCAGGAGCATGGCCTCTGGATGGCAGTTTTTCACTGTATCTTTAAAAAAAAAGTTGAAGTGCATATCTGGGGACACCTTGGTGGCTCAATGGCTGAGCATCTGCCTTTGGCTCAGGGAGTGATCCCGAGGTCCTGGGATCGAGTCCTGCATCAGGCTCCCCAGTGGAGAGCCTGCTTCTCCCTCTGCCTATGTCTCTGCCTCTCTCTGTGTGTCTCTCATAAGTAAATAAATAAAATCTCTTTTAAACAGTGCATATCCGATGATCCAGAAATCCCATTACTTAGTATATACCCTGAGGAAACAGAATGGAAAAACAATGATGTCCGCTTCACTGTTGCTTCAAGCAATAAAAAACTGAAGTCCACATAAATATTCTCCAAAAGACATAATAGCAAACAAACTTTGGTATAGTCATTCTGTGGAATATTGTATGGACATTTAAAAATTAAGTAGTAGATTACCAGAGGGGAGGTGGGGAGGGGGCATGGGTGAAATAGGTAAAGGGGATGAAGAAAACATGTATTGTGACAAGCACTGAGTAATGTACAGAATTGTTGAATCATTATATTGTACACCTGAAACTAGTATAACACTATATGCTAATTATACTGGAAATAAATGTACAAAAAATTAAAATTAAGTAGTAGAAACATGGCTATTTTTCCAAAATATGTGAAAGAGAAGTAAGTCACAGAATGATGGGTACACTATGGTAGTAGGAGCATTGTTAATGTTTTCTTTAATTTTAATTATTTAAGTGTGTTTCCATGTGTGTATGTATAAATAAAATAAATGTCTGGAAAGATAAGTAATAAGGAGGACTCATTAACTCTGAAAACAGGGGGACAGTGAACCGGTATGTAGGTAGGGAATCAAAGGAGACTCTAGGTTTATCTGAGATTTTAAAATTCAATGCAAGGAGAAAATGCACATGCATTACCTTTGTAATTAAAAATAATCTAGGAGTGCCCGCATGGCTCAATTGATTAAGCTTCAGACTCTTGGTTTCAGCTCAGGTCATGGTCCTGCAATAAATCAAGCCCTGCTTTAGATGCCCCACTCAGCGGGGAGCCTGCTAGTCCCTCTGCACCACCATCCCCCCGACCATTGCCCATGTGGGCTCTCTCTCTCTCTCTGTCTAAAATAAACGAATAGAATCTTTGAAAAAAAAAATGTAAAACAAAACCGAGTAAAAGCAATCTAAAGCAATTCCTTAATTGCTTTTATTTATTATTTAATTTTATCTATTTTTATATGAAATTTATTTCAGCGTTTAAAAAGAAAAAGAGAGAAGAAAAAATAGCTATGATCAAGTGGGAGAAGAGCAACAACAGGCAAGAAAGAAATGAAGCCTCGGAGCTAGAAAGTGAGAAACAACTGCAAGCTGTGCATTTGAAAACTTCTGAAGTTCTAATAGGTAGAGAGAACTCTAGCCCTTCCCTCACCCTTTATAAATAAGAAAACTGAGTTCTTCAAGATGTCTGAGCCAGGACCACAGCCAAGATGTCTGATTATGTATTGCTGGTGGCAAATACATAATCACTTCCTACCCTGCAGTTCTAAGTGATGCTTAGCTGCATGATACAACACCTTTAGGGTTACAATGAATATGGGACAAGGAACAAGCATTTGCAGAGTATTCCAGACTTAGGCTGTGCCCCCCAGGTGCTTTGCAAATGTCAGCCCGATTTCCACCCAAGCCTGGATCAGAAACATTTTGTCATCCCCACTTTACAGAGCAGGCAATTAGGGCTGTTGTCAAGTGTGGACGGAGGTGCCTAAAGTGCACCACCAGAGTTAATATCTCATAAGAGTTATCTGAGATGAAGACACGGCCCCCTCTGAATACAGAGTCTCCATCCTTTTAAAGATGTCACTCTCCCAGGAAGGAACCTTAGATCCCTCAGAGTGTCAACCCATTCTGCGTGCTGTTTGAGCGATGCAGAATCAGGCAATATGCATATGTGAATTTATCAGTGAAGGAGCTTTGGCTACAAAGAGAGCAATGAGGCCCCAGAGAGATTGTGTGTAGAGTCCAAGTTTGCTCAAGTACAAGGGCTCTCGAACAGCTGCAGTTGTGCTCTCACAGTTCCCTCATTTTACCCCATGCTATGAGTGTCATGCTCATAAATGCAAGGCAACATTCCATATGGATGGCACCACACCTGGATAGGGTGGCCAGAGCACTCTCCTGCTGGCAGCAGTCATTGGACTTGAAGAGGGATTTCACTTGTCTTATAACGTCTTTGTACATCTTACAGAATTTCACATTACTTCATAATAGATTTGCTGCATTTGTTACATTCTCACCAATTATGATCTGACAGTGAAGATTTCTCTGTGTACCAAAAAAGACCACATTTTAGATGTCAGTCATTTTCATTTTCCCATAAACCCATTTATTTTGAACTTCTTGAAGAGTTAACGCAAGGGACCAAAATGGATTTTTTTAAATGTTTTAAACTTACATTCCAATGAGTTCTTCTCCTCTTCCAAGAATTAAAATTAAAATGGAGTACAAATTGTACTCTTTTTCAGCATATATTCCCTCTTCCCACCGTCATCTATGCCTCCACATAGTGAAGAGGTCAGACTTTCTTGAAATTACTTGGTTTTATTCTTAGATTTCTTCCCAAGGAACTGGTAAGATTCCACTCCAAAACACATTGTCTTTTCACTTGGATCAAAGTTTCCAGAAGTAGTTACATCATTTTTTTTTTGTTCTGGGAGAACTTATGTCCCAAAGCATGCCATACCTTGGGATTTGGTAAGGGGGAATTAAATTAAAATGTTACAACTATCTTTAAACTCTAAAAAAAAAAAAAAAAAAATCCACTGGGATGTCAAATTACTTGTTTCCTATGACTGACTGAGTAAACTCTTTATTTCTTACCTCCTTCTTACACAAGAAAATATTTAGAGTAAACTTTAGTGCCATGTTGTAACAACTGCTGAGTTTTCCCCACGAGAAGTACCACAAAATTTCCGCAACTGTTCATCTAGGGATCATTACAGTAGAGAATCAACCCCCAGGATAGCTTAATTGGCATTGTTGATAATTAATCTTTGTTTCTAATACTCAAAGAAAAATCACTGGAAATCAGAACATATGAAGAATCTCCATCATATTCACACAGGTTTTTTTATGGGATCATGAGAGAGGTTTCACTTGCAAATGCAAGCCTGATACTACATGTTTTTCAGCTTTTGTTGATGAATAACATATGGAAAAGTGCAAAAATCTTAATGTACTGCTCATTGAATTATTGCATTGTGAGTATATCTATGTAAACCACCACCCAAGTCAGGAAATAGAACATCTCCACCATCCATAATATATTTGTGAAATCTATCTTTTGGTGAATAAATCTCTAGTTCATGTATTTTGTTGATGCTAGCATTCCATTATATTAATATTCCACAAATAATTTATCAATTACTTTGTTGTTGGGCATTTGCCAGGTTTTAACTTTTGTGATTTTTTTTCTTCAACGAGCATCTAATGAATACCATGTGTTTTGGTGTTCATGAGCATGCATTTCTCTTGGGAATATTCCTGGGGGTGAAATTTCTTTGTTATGGGGTACATATATGTTCGTATTGACTAAGAATTTAGGAGGTCTTCCCAAATTCATTGCTTATACTTCCATAAGTACTGTATGAGAGTCAGTGTTTGTCATTTTAGTCATTTTGGTGAGTGTATAGTGAGTTGGTATCTCATTGTGCCTTTAGCTTCCATTTGAGGGAGATTGAGCCATTTTGCAATATTTGTAAGTCATTTCCATAACCACTTTTATGGATTGGCTATTGAAGTGTCTTGCCCACATTTCATCACTGGATTGCCTGTCTTTCTTTAAAAGTTACAATAGTTATTCATATACTTCAGATATGTCACTTATATGCCTTGTAAATATCCTTTCCCTTCCTGTGGCTTCCATGTTTATACTCCTAAGGGTAAACCTAAGTCTTTAGTGTAGTTCAGAGAATCAATATTTTTTTTTGATGTTTAGCATTTTTGTAGTGTACTTTCAAAAACTGCCTACCATAAAGGTTTTCTTCAGTATTATCTTCTAAATGTCTAAATTCCTTGCCTTTCACATTTCAATCTCGAAACAACTGGAATTAATTTTAATGTGTAATGTGAGTTGGGAGTAAAATTCTACTTTTTTTCCCATTCAGACATCCAATGGCTCCAACACCATTTTTTTCCAATCCTTTCTTTCCCCACTTCCCTGCTGTGTCACCCCTGTCATAAATGAAGTGTCCTTGTATTGGGTCTGTATGTTCTTTAATAATAAAGGTATTAGTGTGTATGTATTACCTGGACACTCTACTCTGTCCCACTGGATAGACTATTAGTCTATTCTTGATTTTGTCTTTTTATTTTTTTAAGAGAGAGACAATGCAAAGGGGTAAAGGGGGAAGCCAAGAGAGAAAGAGAAAGAAAATCTTAAGCAGGATCCATTCTCAGCATGGAGCCCAATGTGGGGCTAGATCTCATGACCCTGAGATCATGATCTGAGCCAAAATCAAGAGTTGGACACTTAACTGACTGCGCCACCCAGACACCCCAATCTTGTCTTAATTACTATAGTTTTGTAATTTTCCTTTGCATTTACATATAAACTTCAGAATCACAGCAACATCTTGGGAAGATTTAAGTCTGGATTCACTATATAACATTGCTTCTTCAGTCCTGCAAGACCTACGTTGACAGCTTCCTTTCGCACTATGGGAGCATTATAAGATTCAAATAGACTTACTCATTTGCCATTCCCACACAGACCCATATGTCCCTCCTTCCTTATAACCCTCCTGACTTTCCCTTCTCACTTACTGAAATATTGGAAGCCAAAATTCCATCTGTTCTGCAAGGTATGGCTGCCTTATAACTTCATCTAAGAAGCCTTCCCTGATCCTTATAGACAGAAATAATCACTTTCTTTGAACATTAACAGTACCTTTTGCCTCTATTCTGTCTCTTAGAAATGCCACCACATATCATTCTTTGTTAAGGCATTATGTCCTTCTCTAATAAACACTCTAGTATGTCAAGGGTCATATCCAACTGGATTGAACTGGCATTTTCACAAGTCCTACTAACCATGTGTCTCTATTTTCTGAGTTATTGACAAAATGAGGATGCTGATTACACAGGAAGAACCTTATAGTGAAACCAATTTACTCAAAGAGTAATTTGAAATACTGGTTTCAAAATGAAAATACACTAAAATGAATAGAAAGTGTTCATCAGAATCAATGCAAATACTGCTTTTCCAAAGTGCACTGCATGATAAAAGAGAAATGATTACCTTTTGCAGCTTTACATCAAATTCTTTTTAGTTACATCATTTTACAAAATCTATCAGAATTATCATCTTAAATAATAACTGTCTACATCAAATTGTCCTCATTTTTGTCTGGAATAAGCAAATGTGAACCTAGAAAAAAAGTAGTATAAAAAAGAGAATAAGTCCTGTCCCACTAATGACCTTACCCTAATTGCATGAAAAGACTGGAGCTTGGAGGGCTCAGAGCGGAGTCAGAGGCACCTCCTTTATTTGGAAGATGCCTGATTTGATGCATGTGGCTCAGGCTCTCTGAAGCCTCAGACTCCCAAGCTGTAAAGTAGATCAAATAACTCATATCACAAGGGGAACCGAAATATTCAATAAAATGTTTGCAAACAGTTAGTACAGTGTGATATAGCAGATCCTCCACAAATGTATGAAATAGCATTACTATTATAGAATACAAGTCAATCAGAGAAGGACAAACATTATATGGTCTCGTTCATTTGGGGAATATAAGAATTAGTGGAAAAAAAGAATTAGTGAAAAGGAATAAAGGAAAAGGAGAGAAAATGAGTGAGAATATCAGTGAGGGTGGCAAAACATGAGAGACACCTAACTCTGGAAAACGAACAAGGGGTAGTGGAAAGGGAGGTGGGCGGGGGTTGGGGTAACTGGGTGATGGACACTGAGGGGGGCACTTGGTGGGATGAGCACTGGGTGTTATGCTATATGTTGGCAAATTGAACTCCAATAAAAAATTTTTTTAAATATAGTCTATACTAATCAGTGCTTTAAAATTATGTTAGTATAGAAACTAACAGAAAAAAAAATTCAGAACAGCAGATCCAGGAAAAAAAATACAGACACACACATATGCAAATTAACAAAGACAACCTCGAATGTCAGTTCTTCCCCTTTACATTTAAGATAGATGTTTATTCTGTGAGCATCAGTGTAGGTGGCAAAACTCCTAAAACGGTCCTGTAAAGATCCCTAATCTTTGTCCTAATCCCAGAAATCTCTGAATACGATGAAGTGCCACTCATATCATTATGTTATATTATATGATACAGTTAGCCTTCTAAGAGACATGACTCTGGATGAGCTCGTGGGCCCCAAGCTTTGTCCAACTGAGAGCAGAAGAGTCAGAGAGGTTGATTAAAAATGTGAGGAGAGCTAGACAAGTCACTGCTCATCTGAATCTGGAGGGGCCATGACAGAAGGCAAATGAGGAACTCTAAGGAGCTGAGAAGCTCTAGCTGACCACCCCTGGGGAACAGGCACCAGCCATGCAACCACAACCAACTGAATTTTCTCAAACACACAAGTGAGCTCAGAAACGAGTCTTCCCAAGAGCCTTTAGAAGGGAGCTGAGCCCTGGCAACAGTTTTGTGTCAGCCTGTGAGACCCTAAGAAGAGAATCCGGTCATAATGGATCCAGATCCAAGACCCAGGGAAACTGCAAGGCAGTAAATTTGTGTGGTTATAACTTACTGGCTTGGAGGCAATTGGTTATGCAGCCCTAGAAAGTGACTATGGGAACATGTTCAAAAAATAATACTATTAATACTATTGAGATACAGCCGGAACAGAGAACTATTTTAGGTAAAGAGGTCCAGAGGGTCTCTTGGATGACATCACAGTTGAACAGAGACTCAGATGAGGTAAACACTGACCAGCAACACTGCCCCAGGATGAAGAAACAGAAAGTGGAAAGGCCGCATGAGACGCCAAGAATGACTGAAGAAATCCCACAGAAGAGGCCTCTGGATGGCACACACCACTGAAGGAGAATGTGGCCTAAGCAGTGTGCTGCCACTCCCCCCAAAACACATTCAGATTGTACTGTCTAAGGCTACCAAGTCAGCTCAGCTCTTTCCATGGTTCTGTTTTGATGGCACATAGAGGCCTAGAGTGAGTAGGAAATCGACCATAATTAATCCAGCATGAGGTGCCCGGAAGATCTTACAAATTCATGCAGCAAAGAGTCACCCAATGAAAGATAACAAAGATCTTAATCAATTCTTGAAAGTGATTGCTTCTATCAGCACTTACATATTATATAATAAATCCCTTCTCCTAATAAAACAATTCATTTGTCCTCCTACTATAAACCTTGCCCATTCTCCAAACATATCATATAAAGGAATGAATAAAAGTATCCTGAGGATTAGAATCAATTAGCTTGCAAACTCTAGTGCCTGCTCCCCAACCTAGAATACCCAGAAGAATCTGTTACTATTTGGGGGAGGCACATTCTCCTTTTATGCTCCAAATAATGACCTCTAGATTCCATGGAAAGATATTCTATGAAAAGAATTTTTTCATCTTTGCCAATCCCTCCTTTTTTAAAAAAGGTCCTTTTTTAAAAACTACCCTTCCTAGAACATACTCTTTACACTGCCCATTCATTCTTTGATTATCTTAACATTTGTCACGGAAATCACCATATATAAGTAAATATTTTTCAATCTTTTTGTCTGTCTTTCCTTTATACTAGCCTGTAACTCTCAGAAGGGTTTTCCTCTCAGTATGATTAATACCCAGTAAAAGTGTCAGGCACATAAGAGGCATACATAAAAATTTGTTTAATTATTGAGCCTAGCATTCTTTCACTCCTATTTCCTCTTAATTAAATAACATCTTGACCCACATCAGTACCCAACATAGACAGAAAAACTGGCAGAAAGCATGGTGAAAAACAAGCAAGACAAGCAAACATATGCTAGGGCCTTAGAGATGGCTTATATCCTTTAAAGAAAGCCTTCAAAAGAAGACAGAGTGTGGCCCTCATTGAGTTTTAGAGTTGCACAAAAACATAGTTGATCCCCTCATTCCTTAGATTTGTTGCTACATTCTATAAAATAAAACACAGAAGTATGGTTGAAAAATATTGTACCTGGGGAAAATAAAAGTGTGACCCAAGTTATGAGGCCTTGGGCAATACACTAATTCTTTATGTATGCCAGATTAAACATCTTGTAAAAATAGAATTCGCATCCTGCCTATGACACAAAATTCAATAAATCACAATATCAATACACACTTTATTTAAAAATTGAAATGCATTTTGCCTTTTACATGCATGACTCATATAACTAGTGGCAAAATCCCAACAGTTATTACTATGAGCAGAGAGTCTTGGGGATATAAAAGACATCTGTAAAATGTCTACTTCCAACAGGAAGGTAGTATTAGAGAGTACTATTGTTACATACTTCCTGAAAAACCCACTTTTTTCCATTGTCTTGATATATAATTGACCTATCACATTCTGTTAGTCCAAGGTATACAACATAATGGTTTGATATAAGTATATTTCGCAAAAACAATTAGACAATACATTTAGTTAAAACAAATCACCTTATATAGTTATGTATTTTTTCCAGTGAAGAGAACTTTTAAAAGCTGCTCTCTTAAAACTTATAAATATACAGACAGTATTGTTAACTAGAGTAACCATGTTTACATTACATTCCCAAGATGTATTTAACTTTTTTTTAAGATTTTATTTATTTATTCATGACACACAGAGAGAGAGAGAGGCAGAGACACAGGCAGAGGGAGAAGCAGGCTCCATGCAGGGAGCCTGACGCGGGACCCAATCCCAGGTCTCCAGGATGATACCCTAGGCCGAAGGCAGTGCCAAACTGCTGGGCCATTGGGGCTGCCCGATGTATTTAACTTTTTAATTTTTTTAATTTATTTATTCATAGAGGTGGAGAGAGAGAGATACAGAGACATAGGCAGAGGGAGAAACAGGCTCCCTGTGGAGAGCCTGATGTGGGACCCAGGATCATGCCCTGAGCTGAAGACAGACGCCCAATCACTAAGCCACCCAGGCCTCCCATATTTATCTTATAAGTAGAAGTTTTTACCCTTTGATAATAATACACTTGTTAACAGTTTATGTTTAAAGAGTCGAGTCCCAGCTTGCAGGTAATTGAAGGATCTCAATGCGTGGCAAATTAAACTGTCAAGTCACTAATTAAGATTCTAGCATTTAGACAGGATTTAAGATTTAACAGATACCTCTCCTATCCTATTCACAGGCGATGGAAATATTTTCAAAGCATTGGGGCTCAATAATCCCCTTATCTCATTTTAAAGATTTAAAACTCCTTCCTGATCAATGACAAGAAACTTGTAATCTGAAGACTTCATGTGATATTTCAATGACACAGAGTAATAAAGGGTACATCTCAACCTAAAAGTAGGACTCCCATTGCTTAGCCCATGTTCTTTCATCTTGCATATATATCAGCTCTCAATCTGTAGTATAAATGAGATCTAGTTTATCTACTCATGAGAAACTGCTTCTTCTCAAACGTCCTTCTGAATGAATCCTTGACCTCTCTGTTTCTCAGGCTGTAGATAAGGGGGTTCAACATAGGAGTCACAGATGTATAGAACACTGAAACCACTTTATTGATGTCCAGGGAGAAACTAGAACTGGGGCGTACGTAGATAAAGAAGAGTGTCCCATACAGGATGGAGACAGCTGTCAGGTGTGAAGAGCAGGTGGAAAAGGCTTTGTGCCTCCCCGCAGCAGAGCGGATCCTCAGGATAGTGATGACAATGTAAGTGTAGGAAACTAGGATGATCACACCACTGAGCACACCTAGAGCTCCAGCCAAGATGAAAAGTAGAAACTGATTGACCTGGGTGTCTGCACATGCCAAGGACAGAACAGGAAGAAGGTCACAGAAGAAGTGATTGATGATTTGGGGGCCACAATAAGGTAGGTTAAAGGCTAAAGTCGTGTGGGTCATGGTGCTCATCAGACCCATGGCATAAGGTCCTACCACTAGCTGCACACAGACACGCTGGGACATAATGAGTGTATACAGCAAGGGCTTACAGATGGCCATATACCGGTCATATGCCATGGAGGCCAGGAGAAAACACTCAGTCACTACAAACTGACCAAAAAAACAGATCTGAGCAGCACAACCAAAAAAAGAGATTACTTTTTTCTCCACAAAGATGTCAGTCAACATCTTAGGACCAATGGCAGAAGAAGAGCAGACATCCACAAAGGACAAGTGGCTAAGAAAAAAGTACATAGGTGTGTGGAGTCGGGGATCCAACCAAATGAGGGTGATCATCCCCACATTTCCCAGAAGAGTAACAAGATAAACCAAGAGAAATATCACAAAGAGAACAACCTGGTGCTGCAATTGATTTGTTAAGCCCACAAAAAAAAATTCAGTCACCAAAGTCTGATTTCCATAATCCATCCTCTGATTCAATCTGTAATGAGAAAGAGAAAGATTCTTCTTCGCTATCAATTTGTAATTAAATTTAAGATGAATTTAACTTTTATTTTTTTCAGTTAAAAAGGATAACCTGACATCAACTCTCTTGAATTCTATATTGGATGATCATGCAATCTATTTGCAAACTATTTGCGTAATACAGGTAAGTCACTAAACTTCATGGAGCTCTTTAGTTTCTTCAACAGAAGCAGATTTTTTTAATAGAATCATAGAATTTTAACCTAGAAGTGAAAATTGAGGATTATCTAAGGCAAGTCCTCTAACTGTACCAGATTACATTTCTAAAAATCCCTACCTTGTAAGAAGTATACTTTAAGGAACATTTTATAGAAAAGAAAAATACTGTGTGAATTTGATGAATTCAGGAAAATACCTTCTCTCAGTCTAGATGAAAGGCATTAGGAATGTAACTTCTCCACCAATTCCTTTAGATTTTAGATAGTTGGTCATGTTGTCTAAAAGATATTCCTGTGATGTCTAAGAAGGAAGGCAAGCTCAGACAAGGGAAGATGGCTTTGACCAAGGATCAAAATCTTCCACTGAATTTCCTCAGTGACCTCTTCTCCCAAACACCTACAATCCTCTTGCCATTGGTTTATGTACCCATTGGCCTCATCAAACTCCATCAGATATTTTAGTGCATCGAAGAAGAAACTAGTTCTTAAATATTGAGTAAGTGTTGTAACCAATAAGCATTAATAGGAGCTGCAAAAGAAAAGTAGTAATTTAAGAATGAAAAGGACACATCTGGGAATTTATCCCAGAGAAATGAAAACTTATGTCCACATAAAAGCCCGTATAATTTTGTTCACAGAAGCTTTCATCATAATGACCACACATGTGAAACAACCAAAATGTCTTATAATATGTAAATGGTTCAGCAATCTTAGTATATCATACTATGGAATACTAGTCAGTAAGAAAGAAGGGGGGAAATATGGTATACACAAGAGCTTAAATGGTTGGATCTCCAGGTCATTACACTGAGTACTGAGTTAAAAAAAAAAAAAAACAGCCAATCTCAAAAATTCAGAATTCTATAATTATGAAATTTTTTAACCATCTTAACATAGTGAAATTATAGAGATGGAGAATAGGTTATTGGTTACCTGGATTAGGAAAGGGAGGAAGAGTGGAGGTGTGACTATAAAAGTGTAGCCCAGAGGCATTCTATGTAGCGATGGAAGAGTTCTGCAGCCTGATTGCTGTGTGGGTTAAACAAATGACATAGAACAAAACACATCACACTGATACCAATTTCCCAGATTTGATGTTGTGCTGTAGTTGGTAAGATGTACCACTGAGGGAACTTGAGGGAAGGGTATGTGAACCTCTCTGTACTATCTTTGCAACTTCCCATGAATCTGTATTTTGGAATATTTTTTAAAAGGAATAAATGAATGAAAAAATGGGAAGTGAGAGGAAGGGGAAGTAAAAATTGGACCCCAAAAATGGGAAATTGAGGAAGGGAGGCACATGTTTTGGACACTTTGAGATAATCACAAGGATTCCAACAGCACAATCACATAAAAATATCAGTGGGCTGTGCAGCAGCAGAAGTATCAACAGAAATCTATCAACAGTTTCTCCTAACAAGAAAACTTGAAAAGGGTTTTTCTTAATAGGAAAATAATGAAATGAAAATCCGCTGATTTTCTGTGGTCTCAGAGGAAATGGAGCTTGGAAAGAAAAGGCCTGGAGAGGTGGAATCCAAGATGAGTCAGGAAAACTGCACCCAATGGACTCCTGAGTGCTCAGGGGTTGAGTGTCTGCCTTTGGCTCAGGTCATGATCCCTGGGTCCTGGGATCAAGTCCCACATCAGGCTCCCCACAAGGAAACTGCTTCTCCCTCTGTCTCTGCTTTTTTCTCTCTGTGTCTCTTATGAATAAACAAAAAAACTTAAAAAAAGAAAAACTGTATTTTAGTATTGAGATGTTCAAGAATATAATATTTTCTTTTTCTTTTTTTAAGATTTTATTTATGTATTCATGAGAGACAGAGAGAGAGACAGAGAGAGAGAGAGGCAGAGACATAGGCAGAGGGAAAAGCAGGCTCCATGCAGGGAGCCTGATATGGGATTCAATCCCTGGAGTCCAGGACCACGCCCTGGGCCAAAGGCAGGCTCTAAACCTATAGGCCACCCAGGGATCCCCAATATTTTCTAAATATACAAACTCATCGCAGGTCATTGATATTTATATTTGCAATTTACTCAAGAAAGATGTGTATGAAAACAATAGTTCATAACTGTCAAAATGCATATTACCTTATTTTTCCCAATCCAAAAATTCTAACACATAAAAATCATGATCCTAGATATGCATGTGACTTTCAGCATAAGCAACATGGAATTCAGGTCAGTAGATTCTTATAAGACCCAGCATAGGGGTGCCTGGGTGATCCAGGCAGTTAAGCATCTGCCTTTGGCTCAGGTCAAGATCCTGGGGTCCTGGGATCAAGGCCCAAGTTGGTCTTACTGCTCAAAGGGGAGCCTTCTCTATCTGCCCCTCCCCTCACTATATTCTCTCTCATTCTCTCTCAAATAAATAAATAAAATCTTAAAAAACAAAAACAAAAAAAAGACTAAATGTAGGGAAAGGAAAGAAGAGACAGAAAAGCCAAGGCCTCTTAATTCTAACATCCATTATGGCTCATTTATGAGCCATAAATCCAATAGCACATTTCTCTATCTCTATGCCAAACATCAAATTCAACCAACAGGTACATTCAAGTTAGTATATTTAAACCCAGTTAGTTTACTTAAACTAAACATTTGACTTGTACCAAATTATTTTTCACAGGAAGCTTAAAGGTGATGCTTTTCCAGGTGTCTAAACTCATTCTTTTTATATTTAGAACCCATGAAGGCAATTTAGGAAATCACCTAATGCACCTATCTGAAGAAACATGCCCTAGACCGATTGCCTATCTATGTCACAGTAAATTATGAAAGTAGCATTCTCTGATATAAAAACCAATTACCCTACAAAGGTAGACTGATCATTCTTCTCAACTCTTCCAGGTGTCTAGGAAGATACACAATGCAGTGATACCATCTTGAAATCTGGGCCTTCCACTTGCACTTCAAAAAGGCATTTATTGTCTCAATCTGCCCAACACACAGCAGACGTTTTTCTAAAGAGTTGTTGTGTATGTAAGAGCCAATTCCCTCAAGGAACAAAAAGCTCAGGAGATAGGGACTATAGAGAAAATATTAAAGTTATTTCAAGAGATAAATATTGTGACTTGAATCCATTGTAATTAAAAAAAAAACTATCTCTCCCTTTGGGACCACCCACACACACACTTCAAAATCCAGGTATATTTTGGGGTTTGTTGCTGTTGTTGTTTTAAAGATTTTATTTAGTCATTTATTTATTTTAGAGAGAGGAACAGAAAGAGCATGGGGGGAGGGGACAGAGGAGGAAGGAGAGAGAATCCCAAAAGACTCTGTGCCAAGTGTGAAGCCCCACACAGAGCTGGATCTCAGACCCCAAAACCATGGTCTGAGCTGAAATCAAGAGTCAGATGCTCAATCAAATAAGCCGCCCACATACCACAAAATCCAGCTTTGAGCTTGCAACTGCTACATGATGACCACCTTTGGCAGTGTGAAAGTTGGGGGATCTAAAATAGAGCCTTGCTTCAGAGAGATTATAATCAGAAGGTGTTTGGAAACACAGCAGCATGCGAGACCCATATGATAGGACCATGAGTTATCAGGACAGCAGGATCATTGTAGCCTGAAGGTTTGAAAATAGTCTCTTGGACGTGATTAGTCTCAAAGGGAAGTAAGATATAGGCAAATAAAAATAAGATGGATTGAGGTGCCTATGCAGCAAAGGAGAGCCATAAATTTAGACAGCATTTTTGAAAGACAAAAGTAGTCCACATTGGCTATACAAAAAATTCAAATATAAGGGTAGAAAAATGATTGGGGGCTCAAAATTCATAAAAATCTTTAACGTTAAGCAAAGGAGTTTGAATTTCTTTCTGTAAGCAATGAGGAGTCTTTCAAAGTATTTCAGAAAACAGATGAGATCAATTTATTCACAAAAAATTGAAACAGGGCATTAATCTTGTCACAGGAGATGTTTACTACATGCTGGGCACTCTTCAAAGTGCTCTGAGAGTATTAACCCATTCAGACATCATAAGAGCTCAGTGGAGGAGATGAAAAGAAAGGTCTGGATTCTCCTACCTCTCATCAGGACACTCAGTCCACTTTCTATTCTGGGAATGAGCAAAGCAGGATTCTACCTCAGAATCTTCCTCTCTCTTCCTTCCTTCTGCTTCTAGTGCATTTCTCTCCAGATATCTGCACAATTTTCTTCTTCACTTCATTCAGATTTCTGTTCATCGTAGAGGCCATCTTCAATTATCCTTTGTAAAAGAGTAGAGCTAATCCCACCCCAACCATCACCTGCCTTCCCTCTTACACAGTTTTTTCTTCAAAACAATTACCATTACATAACACTGAATTTTTATCATGTGATACCATCCTACAACAAGTATGGATTTTGTTTAGTTTTTCTACACTTTACCCCCAGCTTCTGGGATAGTGCTCTAAAGAGTAAATGTTCAATAAATATTTTTAAACAAATGAGTGAATAAGTCATAATTTTAAGAATCTGACTGTAGGAAGAAAAATTAGGAGATTAATCTAACTTCTTCAAAGGGTTGGGTAATGTGAACATTCTGTAAGAATGGAAAAGAATTAGGTTGTTTCTTTGAGAGATCATCCCAGGAAAATCAAATTTGAATGGACAGAGGTTTGTTCTGGATGGGAGAGGGAAGAAGTGAACAAAGATTGAATTCTAAGTGCCAGACTTTGGACAATGCTTGTATAACTAACTACATGACCTCCACTGCCTGGCTGGACCTTGACTTCTTCCAATATACACCTCCTGGAATTCATTTCCGCCAAGGTCATGACTGATCCAAACTTGATCTCATCACACAGATCATTAGGCTTTAAAGATACAAATCCATTTCTACCACAATTTCTACTGTCTTTAGAAAAGACACAAGGGCACTAGTATCACTAATATGATTAGTGGTATCTCTCTTCTCTAGACCAGATTGCAGTAGGAAACAATGTTACAGAAATATAGAGCTAGCTGATGGCCACAGTGACGGGGATCGTGGGTGGCTCAGCAGTTTAGCACATGCCTTTGACCCAGGGCGTGACCCTGGAGTCCCAGGTTTGAGTCCCACATTGGGCTCCCTACATGGAGCCTGCTTCTCCTTCTGCCTATGTCTCTCATGAATAAAATTAAAAAAAAAAAAAAAAGACCAAGTAGTGCAACTGCTGGGTAGTAGGTTGTATACACAGGTTTATATATTGTAATATGACTGCCATCTGTATGTCTTCTTTGGAAAAATATCTATTCAAGTCTTCTGCTCATTTCTTAACTGGATTATTTGTTTTGCATGTTGAGTTTGAGAGGTTCTTTATAGGTTTGGGATACTAACCCTTTATCAGATATGTCATTTGCAAATATCTTCTCCCATTACACAGGTTATCTTCTAGTTTTGTTGATTGTTTCCTTTGCTCTGCAGAAGTTTTTATCTGGATGAAATCCCAATACTTCATTTTTGCTTCTGTTTTCCTTGCCTCCAGCAACGTGTCTGGTAAGAGATTGCTATGGCCAATATCACAGAGGCTGCTGCCTGTTCTCTGAGACTTTGATGGTTTGCTTGAAGCAAACCTAAGAGACTGTTAACTATAGGGAACAAAAGAACAAACTGCTGGTCACTGGAGGGGAGGTGGGTGGGAAATGGGCTAAGTGGGTGATGGGGATTAAGGAGAGCACTTGCTGTGATGAGCACTGGGTATTGTATGTAAGTAATGAATCACTAAATTCTACTCCCAAAATCAATACTACACTATGTGTTAATTAACCAGAATTCAAATAAAAACTTGAAACAAAAATAAATACAAAATAATCTATTTAAATGTTATAGGTTGGAATGTAATAAGTGTGATGAATAATAGAAAAAGGTTAGACCAGAACAAAGGGAATATAAGTTTCCTAGTGGGGTAGTGATGATTAAAAATTCAATGTTATATAACTTAGAGTAATTCTTATTGAGAAAAGTATCTCCAAGCCAAGGCAGAGAGGTGAAGCATTCCCCAGGCATATGTTGGAAGATGAGAGCTCTCAGCCAGAAAGAACATTATTGCAAAAACCAGGAAGAGATTTTAGGCTTCTAGTTCTGCAGGTAAGGATCTTAGAAGTCATTCTTCCTAATAAGTAAAAAGCTAAAGATACAGAAGAATCAATAACTCTTCTTGGATCTGTAAGACAAGGGAGGACACAGGGCAAACCACTACCCCCAAGATTGGAAAGACAGGTGAAAGCAGAGAGTCACAGTTTACTCACAAGAGGAAACTTCCATTGGAACCAGTGCCTGGATAGGAAAACCTGAACAACAGAGTGAGATTCATCTCTAGGGTCTCAAAGTAGGTCCCGATAGTAAATGTAAGAGAAAAATCCCCTTGTGCTTCCATCAGGGGAGAAGAGGAAGCATCCTGAAACCCATCAGAGGCTCTGTACTCCTGCCTCAGGAGAAACTAATTAACCACACAATCCCCTGCTCAGGTACTCTCAGAACCTGATGAATCTGGGGAAGGGAAATGGCCAACATCAGCTTCCTCTAGCCTTCCATGTGGAGGAAGGAAATAATCCACTCCAGTCCAGTCTGATCATCCTGTCCCAACTTACAAGGGAGAAAAAAAAAAAAAAAAAAAAAAACACTGAGAAAAAAGCCTGAGACCTAATCAGAGGACTACAGATCACTCCTCGCCCTCCATATCTTGCCACCACCTTGCTAAAGGCCTCTTTATAGCCACCCCTGTTACCTGGAGCATCACATCTGGTTACCAAGAAAAAATTACATGGCAGTTACGGAAAGGCAAATACATGATCTGAAGAGACAATAAGCATCAGAACCAGACATGATAGAGATGTAAGAATTATCAGGCCAGGAATTTAAATCAACTATGATTAAAATGCTGGAGATCAAAAACACTGTAACCAAAATGAAGAATGCCTTTGATGGACTCATTAGTAGACTGGACACGGCCAAGGAAAGAATCAATGAGCCTGAGGACACAGCAATAGAAACTTCAAAAACTTGTAAAAGGAAAGTGAACAAAGACCAAAAAAAAAAAAAAAAAAAAAAGGAACAGAGACAAATATCTAAGGAAGGTCTTTGGGGCAACAATTGCAAAAAGTGTAACATATACATGATGGGAATATCAAAAGATAAAAGAGGAAGGAATAGAAGAAATATTTGGAGAGTGTCTGGGTGGCTCAGTCAGTTGAGCATCTGACTCTGGTTTTCGGCTCATGATCTCAAGGTCATGAGATTAAGCACTGCATCAGGCTCTGTGCTCAGTAGGAGTGTGCTTCAGATTCTCCCTCTCCCTCTTCCCCTTCCCCTCAACATTCTCCCTCTGTCTCAAATAAATCAATCTTAAAAAAAAAAAGATTTGAAACTGATTATTTTCCCCCAATTAAACTTAGACACAAGGGATGCCTGAGTGTCTCAGTGGTGTCTGAGTGTCTGCTTTCATCTCAGGGAGTGATCCTGGGGTCCTGGGATGGAGTCCCACATTGGGCTCCCTGAAGGGAGCCTGCTTCTCCCGCTGCCTCTGTCTCTGCCTCTCTGTGTCTCTCATGAATAAATACATAAAATCTTTTTTTAAAAAATTAGACACAAAACCATAGCTCCAGGGAGCTCAAAGAACACCAAGCAAATAAATGCCAGGAAAACTATACCCAGGCACAGAAAATCAAAACTAAGAAAAAAAAAATCTTGGAAGAAACCAGAGACAAAAATGCCTCATCTATAGAGAAACAAAGCTAAGAATTACATCCAGCTTCTCAGAAACGCCGTATGAAAATCCATGGCCTTCTGCCAGGAGCTGATACTACAGTTTGGGAGATTTTGGTGAGCGGAGGCCTTAACTGACAGACAACTTCCCTCTGATATTGGGGCTAATTCACTTTTTCTTTACAAAACGAGGAGAACCACTTAAAGATTTTCAGGGTGAACAAACAAACAAAAAAAACGTACCTACACATGAATTTCTGTCACTGCCCTGTAGGAAAAAATCTGTTGGGAACATTTCTTACTAATAAAAACAAAATAAAAATCTAGTTTAAGATGCACGGTGTTACACCTGTAAAATCTAAAGGAAAAGAACATGGTGCCATAAGAACAAAATACAGAGGGTAGGCTCTAATTGGCCCTGTCTCTGAGAATCACTTCCTTAGGGTGAGTCTCTAAGGGGCAGTAACACTTAAACAGTATGTGAAAAACGAGTAGCTAATCCACATGAATATGGTAGGAAGAGAATTCTAGACAGAATACATTAGGAGATCAGAACAGCAATAACTAGAGCTAGAGGAAGACAGTTGGTTTGAATATATTTGCATATTCTTGGAAAAGGACCATAGAGCAATTCAAGAAATTTATAATCATCACTTGCTGCCTGCTGTTCTCCTCCCAACCCCCATTCAATAGGATGTGCATCATACATGTTTAAGAAGCCATTAAAATGACAGAAAATACTTCAGCTCTCATACTAGGAAATGACTATCTCACAGGTGACAGATTTGAGACATGTTATATAATGGAGATGCAGAATAGAGTCATTTTAAGACAAAGTCTGACGAGGAAGAAACTGTTGATCATTCTAGATAAAAACTCATGTCCCTTTGGCACACCTAAGCCCAAGTCTCAACAACTCTGAGTAGTACGGTACTGGGAAATTTCAGAAAACTGACAATTAACAAAATTAATCATTCATAATCTTCGACCTAACTATCTTATATTTGGAAATCTGGGTTACAGGTATATAAATACCAGACACCAATATTGGGATATCATTTGTAGGGGGAATAAAAGGAAATATGCTGAATTTGCATCACTAGGAGAAGCATACATTCTTTCTATGAAATGTTGTGCTACAACAAGTATAAAATGTAGTTTAACATGGATCTATTTAAGATAACATTTGGTTTACTTTTCAAAGTTCACCATTTGCACTGGGTCACTTTGATTTTAGCATTTTTTAAATCATCTTGATGCTTTTAATAAGGAGAAAACTTACCACCTTGTATAAAAATTATAGACCGGAGGGGAGGTTGGAGGGAGAAAATACTGATCCTTATAGGGAAAAATTAAGAGATTGAAGCACAGAGTTGCTAAGAATATCTCCATTTTATTTGGTTTTTTTTTTTTACATTTTTTAAATTAAATTCAATTTGCCAACATCTAATATAATACCCAGTGCTCATCCCATCAATGGGATGGGATTCCTCAGTACCCATCCCCCAGTTACCCCATCCCCACTCCCACCTCCCCATTTTACTTAGTTTTTGGCAAAGATTTCATTCACCAGTATTTAAAAGTATTTCACAAAATCAGACTGTTAGAATGGAGAAGCAGCCATACCAGAAGGCATTGAGTCCATTCATCCAAATTTATTTACTTACAGATGTATTCATTCATTCAGTTTTGACACAGATTACGGCTTTTCAAAAGTAAATTTTAGTTACAAAATTAAACATTTGTTGTAAAACAAGTCCAACAACTCACATGAGCATGAAGCACCCTAACCCCTGCCCCCGATGCTACTTCCAACGTCGCCCTACTGAAGTAACCGAGGTTAACAGTTTGACCAGTAACTTTGCACACTTCTCTCCATGATCGTGTACATACATATGTACCAATATATTTTACACAGTAAGTAAGTTTTACCTGCACCTTTTTTATTTTATTTTATTTTATTTTTTATTTTATTTTATTTTATTTTATTTTATTTTATTTTATTTTACAAAGTGTTGGGGGAGGTCATGAAGAAGACCTGAGCTCTGGTTGACCTGTGAGTTGGACCCTGGCAACCTGAACTTCCTCCCCTGTCTCCTATCCTTGGAATGTGCATTCTATAGACCTTTTCTGCTCCCAAAAGCTGCCCCAAAGACATAGCCTTGAGAGAGGGATGTGTTCTTGGGACTCTCTGGGTGGTGTATATGACTGAACCCCGTTATGGCTTCTATATAAATTTTGAAGATTTGTCAGGAAGGTAGCAGAGATACACTCTTACTCCAGCACCCAGAACAACCTCTTAAATTATGTTATGCCTGTTACGCCTGTTAAACCTGCCATCTACTAATCTGAAGTGGTCTGCTTCTTTCTTTGGTCTCTCCTGCCCTTTGTTATGGGGGCCAGTCACTCATTTCATGGCAGCCTCCCAAGGAGGTTGCAAACCAACACAAACTGTGATCAGTTCTACAGATTAAATTTTGACTTGATTTTTTCCCCATCTATCAGTGATTGTGTGAGGGAGTTTCCTCCAAACCAAAGCATAAATATCTAATTTCCACTTTTTATAATTAGCTGTGGAACATTTCAAAGAGTGTATGTTTCTCCCAAAGATACAAACTAGTTTTCTTTTATCCCCCTATAAATGATGCTGTAACATTTGTGTCTGATATTTTTTTTTCTGTAGCACAGATTTCCAAATGTAAGATAGCTAGGTAAAAGATTATATGAATTTTAATAGAAATCATCAAATTACTTTAGAAAATGTAGCTATTCTACACTTAGCTGAAGTAGGTAAGTGTAAAATTGCCATCTATGTCCAGTGGTAACCTTACCAGCATTGCACATAATCATTTTAGTGTTTGATAATCAGATAAATGAAAAGAACATTCTCATTTTAATTTTATTTACTTAAACAATTGCAAAGTTGAACAGTATTTTATATATTTATATTTTTGGCCTTTTGCATTTCCAGTTGTGCCAATTGCTCCTTCAATTGGCCCATTTCTCTACTGTGTATATATATATACACACATATATGTTCAGCACTTTTCTACTGGGACATTAACTCATTGTGAGTCACCTGTTTTGCAACTGTGTTCTCACTTTCCATTGTTCAACTTTTAACAAGGTCTATGACACCTTTATTAATGAACTCTCTCTTTCCATTTAATATAGTTCCCTTATAACATTTGCTATAATAAATGTCATCCCACATTTGAGAATATATAAATGTTCTGGATTTTCTTCTGGCATACATTACATTTATACTGTTAATATCTGTAAATTATGTTGTATTCCCCATCGTTTTGCAATGCAGAAGACTGAAGAAAAAAATATTTGAAGTATAAGTAACCTGGTAACTACCCAGGATTAAAGAGAACTTCTCATTCTCAGCCCAGTGTTATTTTTACTACACATTATGAACCAACATCTATGGTACAACACAGCACAGTTCTATTTTACCAAAAGCATTAGAGAATTTTTCCTTTCAAACTTCTTCCTGAATACATTTTTTTACCTCCTTGTTCTTCAGACTGTAGATAAGGGGGTTCAACATGGGGATTACCACAGTATAAAATAGAGAAATCACTTTATTGATATCCAGGGATGAAATTGAGCCAGGCCAAACATAGATAAAGAAAAGAGTCCCATACAGCATGGAGACAATGGCCAGGTGAGAAGAGCAAGTGGAGAAAGCTTTCTGCCTCCCATCAGCAGTCTGGATCTTCAAGGCAGCCCAGGATGCAAACGTAGGAGATCATGATGATCAGGCCACTGAATATTTGTATAGATCCAGCCAAAAAGAAAAATACAAACTGAATCATGGAAGTGTCTGCACATGCAAGAGAAAGCAGTGGTGAAAAATCACAGAAATGATTAATGACATTTGACCACAGAAGGGTAAGCAAAACCAACATCATATAGGTCATGCTGTATATAAGAGCCATGGCATAAGGCCCTACCACAAGCTGCACACAGACCCTCTGGGACATAATAAGTCTATATAGCAAAGGCTTACAGATGGCCATATACTGGTCATATGCCATGGAAGCCAGGAGAAAACATTCAGTTGCCACAGAAAGGTCAAAGAACCATATCTGTGCAGCACAACCCTGTGAAAGAGATGCCTTTTTTCTCTGCAAAGATATCACACAGCATCTTGGGGGCAATGGAAGAAGAGGAACAGAGATCAACAAAGGACAAGTGGCTGAGAAAAAGTACATAGGCTTGTGGAATCTAGGATCAGTCCATATGAGAATGATCATCCCTATGTTACCCCCCAGGGTGACAAGATAGATGAAGAGGAGCATGACAAAGAGGACAATCTGTTGATGGAGATGATCTGTGAGGCTCAAGAAAAGAAATTCAGTCACTCCTGTCTGATTCTTCTCTTCCACTAATCAGTTGTAACCTATGTAAGAAATTCAAAAATACATTTCATTTTTAAAATATCAATTGGAAAAAAAGTAAAATATCAATTAGCATATACAAAACAGCCTCTTAAATTTATGACAAGTGTTTTTTAATCTGTTAAGGAGGCAGTAATGGAAATAGTGTTGGACTGGTCAACAGTATTCCCAAGGACTAGTTCCTGTCCATTGTAATCCCCATGCAGACTTGAGCAATTCATACTTCATCTTTTTGGATTCAATATTCTCTGCCATCTCAAGAACAGTCTAACTATAAAATCTGAAACTCCCTCGGGTTCTAAAATTGTATTGGAAATTAAATTCAGTCTCTGTATTTCATCTTTATCACATGATAGAATAGTAATGCCTACCTAGGAACACAGTAACCAGTTATCGATATTGTGAGAAATGATGAAAAATTCAGATCCTGATAATCAACATTTAGGGGTGGGGTAAACAGAACAGAAATAAAGCCCTCTCAGTTCCTGTTTTGATGGAGTGGATAGTACCATTCAGATGTCATGAAGACAATATTCATATCTGTGTATATTAATCTCTTCCCTTATAAAAGGCTTACAAAGGGAAATGTAAACAAATGTCAGTAGGGTTATTTAGAATGGGGATGATTTTATAGTAACATATAATAATCGTATTTATGTTTATAAAGGACTGCCCTGCAAATGAGAGATTGGATATATTTACTCTTCGACCAGCATGAAGACAGAAGTGGCACAAGAACAGAGGATTCAAGTTGGGCATTAAATGAAATGAAGGCTATTCCACTAACCATATAATTCAAATGAATATAACAATTTGGGAGGCATTGAGATGCTCTTTCTTTGAGATTAATTAATCTATCAAATATTGCATAACAAGTTTCCATGGAAATCTCATAGAAAAATAAGTATCCACTGGAAGCTCAACTGACTTCATCTTGAGTGGTAATTTCTACCAGTAATTTCTATGAATATATGAATATATTTTGTTCATCGAAATAAAATTATTTCCCCTAATTCCTTGTAATGTTTATAAATCTATTTAAGGCATAAATTCTGACAGCCTATTTATATTTTATTAACAAAAATGTGTAAAATGCTTGACATTTTTATTTAGACAAAATTTTCAGGCAAATATTTTTCTAACTCATCAACTGAGGAAGAATACATCAAGCTGTTTAAACTTATAGTAAGAAGCACAAGGTGTGGGAGTATCCATAAGAAAGATTCTAGGTTCATATGCTTACTATCAACTCAAATAATTCCTTGTATAAACAAAAACATTTCACACTTTGAAGATAGAATGATTAAGATATGGTCCTTGAAAAGCCATGGTGACAAAATAATAGTTAACACACTGTTGACGCCTCTTGAGTTTATTATTATTCGAGAAAATATCTGTGGCTTGCATTTTCCACAGAGCAATTGCTTGTTAATGTCAGCCACTAATATCAATTATTTTTAGTAATTTACAC
Source organism: Canis lupus familiaris (assembly GCF_011100685.1). Lineage (NCBI taxonomy): Eukaryota > Metazoa > Chordata > Mammalia > Carnivora > Canidae > Canis > Canis lupus. The sequence continues at coordinate 39,623,677 of NC_049239.1, read as the reverse complement.
CTACTGGGAGAAAGAAGACCTAGGCATAAAAAGAAACCTACATTTCAAAGTCGTATTTGGCTAGTCCAAAACTACCTGTGCCACAGGATTTCAGAAAAAGCTTCTATCTTCACTGTGAACTGAAGTGGTTGGGAAAAACACTGCTTTAGTTTCATATTTGAAAGAGTTCAAAATCTACTTTGGAACTGACTGTCAGTAGTTGTGAATATTTGTGGACATACGAGGTGAGTGTGTTTGCTGAGAGGAATGCACTACCACCAAATGCACACAAACACGAATAAGAGACCCTGACTCTCCTATAAATAAGGGGGATGATCTCTGTGACTTTTCCATTTCTAGCATTCTATGACCCTGGAATTCTTTCAGGACATTGGAGTATCAAAATAACAAGATCAGGTTTAAAGGATCAAAAAATCAGTTATTTCATCAGTTATTTCATGTCCTGAAGAGCTGGACTAAACCAAAGACTGCTCTCTTTGGAATACGTGGGCTGGTGAGTTTTTGTTCCCAGAAGTCAGGTTCATTTTAACATCTTTCCACTGCATTTCAAAGTTTCTTTTTTTAATCACTATGTGGTATACTCACTTCTTTAAGAGAATCCCTTGTTTTCCTATTAACTGCTTCAAGATAAGTTTTCTGGACTTCGTGGAAAATTTAAATCCTTCTTGGTAGTAGCTTTCTGCAGCAGATATGACATCCTAAGTACTTACTAAAAAAGATAAATCTCCATGCAGATGAGCCTGAAAGAAGCACTCCTTGTCCTCCAGCCTGACTCACATTCCAGCACAAAATAAAAGGTTCATGTTCCTGATAGTTTTCAATACTTTAAGCCAGGCCTCTGAAGAACTTAAACCCTCAAAATTTACAGCTGAGGGACAAAATTAAAGTGACATCATTGGCATTCATGCCAAGTATATTTCCAAAATATCATTTTTCTCTCCAACAGAGGATTCCTGAAAAAAAAATTTTTTTTCCTCTTTGAGATCCTCCTTGTCAAAACAAACCATATTTTCCATCTGCAGTGATGTTAACAGTAAACACATGCTAGGATGGAGTAGTGTGCTACCTGGATCCACAGTTTGTCCCTGTTGGCAAAGGGGGCTTATTGTTTGGTTTGTTCTTAACTCTCTATTCCTCCAAATTCTCTTCTGTAGATGGGGAAAATAAAAAGAAAACCCACAGTTCAACATATCACTGGCTTGGTCCAAGGCATAACAAACCACAGAATTTTAGAAGAATGGAGGATAGTTGTGAGCTGAAGTGGTTAGGAAAAATTTCATGGGCAGATTAGTGTGGAAAGATAGACAAGTTTGAGACAATGACCTGAAATTAAGAGGAAGAGCATCACAGGTAGAAGGAGATGAACAGAGACAAGGAGGTAGGAATATCCAACTTGGTTGGAATAAAGGTTTATAGAGGAGACAAAAAAATATCACATCTGAGGGGATAGTGTGATGAGCAGAATAGTGCTCTCCAAAGATGTCCACCTCCTAATCCCAGGGACCTGCAAATATGGTACCTTCTGTGGCAGATAAGGGACTTTGCTGATGTTGTTAACCTAAAGAACTTGGGACACCTGGATGGCTCAGTCAGTTAAGCATCTGCCTTCGGCTCAGGTCATGATTCCAGGGTCCTGGGATCAAGCCCCACACTGGGCTTCCTACTCAGCAGGGAGTCTGCTTCTCCCTCTCCCTCTGCCCCTCCCCCTGCTTGTGAGCTCTCTCTCTCTCTCTCTCTCTCTCTCTGGCTTTAAAGATAAAGGATGGGGGCCATCACCGAGGAATGTGGACAGTTTTGAAAAGCTGGAAAAAAGCAAGGGAACAGGTCTCCTCTGGAGGCTCCAGGAAGCCATGTAATCCTGCCAGCATCTTAATTATAGCCCAGTGAGACCCATGTAGGACTTTTTAGCCTGCAGAGCTTTAAAATAATAAACTTTTTAATTTGCCCCATTCTCACTGGTGTGAGGTGGTATCTCATTGTGGTTTTGATTTGTATTTCCCTGATGGCAAGTGATGCAGAGCATTTTCTCATGTGCGTGTTGGCCATGTCTATGTCTTCCTCTGTGAGATTTCTCTTCATGTCTTTTGCCCATTTCATGATTGGATTGTTTGTTTCTTTGGTGTTGAGTTTAATAAGTTCTTTATAGATCTTGGAAACTAGCCCTTTATCTGATACGTCATTTGCAAATATCTTCTCCCATTCTGTAGGTTGTCTTTGAGTTTTGTTGACTGTATCCTTTGCTGTGCAAAAGCTTCTTATCTTGATGAAGTCCCAATAGTTCATTTTTGCTTTTGTTTCTTTTACCTTCGTGGATGTATCTTGCAAGAAGTTACTGTGGCCGAGTTCAAAAAGGGTGTTGCCTGTGTTCTTCTCTAGGATTTTGATGGAATCTTGTCTCACATTTAGATCTTTCATCCATTTTGAGTTTATCTTTGTGTATGGTGAAAGAGAGTGGTCTAGTTTCATTCTTCTGCATGTGGATGTCCAATTTTCCCAGCACCATTTATTGAAGAGACTGTCTTTCTTCCAATGAATAGTCTTTCCTCCTTTATAGAATATTAGTTGCCCATAAAGTTCAGGGTCCACTTCTGGATTCTCTATTCTGTTCCACTGATCTATGTGTCTGTTTTTGTGCCAGTACCACACTGTCTTGATGACCACAGCTTTGTAGTACAACCTGAAATCTGGCATTGTGATGCCCCCAGATATAGTTTTCTTATTTAAAATTCCCCTGGCTATTCGGGGTCTTTTCTGATTCCACACAAATCTTAAAATAATTTGTTCTAACTCTCTGAAGAAAGTCCATGGTATTTTGATAGGGATTGCATTAAACGTGTAAATTGCCCTGGGTAACATTGACATTTTCACAATATTAATTCTGCCAATCCATGAGCATGGAATATTTTTCCATCTCTTTGTGTCTTCCTCAATTTCTTTCAGAAGTGTTCTATAGTTTTGAGGGTATAGATCCTTTACATCTTTGGTTAGGTTTATTCCTAGGTATCTTATGCTTTTGGGTGCAATTGTAAATGGGATTGACTCCTTAATTTCTCTTTCTTCAGTCTCATTGTTAGTGTATAGAAATGCCACTGATTTCTGGGCATTGATTTTGTATCCTGCCACGCTACCGAATTGCTGTATGAGTTCTAGCAATCTTGGGGTGGAGACTTTTGGGTTTTCTATGTAGAGTATCATGTCATCAGCAAATCAACAAGGCAGGAAACCACAAATGTTGGAGAGGATGCAGAGAAAAGGGAACCCTCTTACACTGTTGGTGGGAATGTGAACTGGTGCAGCCACTCTGGAAAACTGTGTGGAGGTTCCTCAAAGAGTTAAAAATAGACCTGCCCTACGACCCAGCAATTGCACTGTTGGGGATTTACCCCAAAGATACAAATGCAATGAAATGCCGGGACACCTGCACCCCGATGTTTATAGCAGCAATGGCCACGATAGCCAAACTGTGGAAGGAGCCTCAGGTGTCCATCGAAAGATGACTGGATAAAGAAGATGTGGTTTATGTATACAATGGAATATTACTCAGCTATTAGAAATGACAAATACCCACCATTTGCTTCAACGTGGATGGAACTGGAGGGTATTATGCTGAGTGAAGTAAGTCAGTCGGAGAAGGACAAACATTATATGTTCTCATTCATTTGGGGAATATAAATAATAGTGAAATGGAATATAAGGGAAGGGGAAGAAATGTGTGGGAAATATCAGAAAGGGAGACAGAACGTAAAGACTGCTAACTCTGGGAATCGAACTAGGGGTGGTAGAAGGGGAGGAGGGCGGAGGGTGGGAGTGAATGGGTGACGGGCACTGGGGGTTATTCTGTATGTTAGTAAATTGAACACCAATAAAAAATAAATTTAAAAAAATAAAATAAAATAATAAACTTGTGTTGTTTTAGCCACTAAGCTTGGGGTAGCTTGTTAGGACAGCATTGGGAAACCGGCACAATTTGGTTGGATGATCTCAGTCACCACTTCCCCTGGAAAACTTCCCACAATCCCCTAAAAGGGATGTGATCTCCCACTCCAGCAACCACCATAGCATTTTCTTGACTATCATCTGATTTTGCAAGTTCAAGGACATAGCTTTACAACTGTCTGCATCCTATGAAGTACCTATCTTGGAAAGTTGCAAAGAAGACATATTCTATAGGTATTTTGTGAGTGGCATGGAAAAAAAAAAAATATTGGGGAATCCCTGAGTGGCAGTGGTTTAGCGCCTGCCTTTGGCCCAGGGCGTGATCCTGGAGTCCCAAGATCAAGTCCTGCATCGGGCTCCCTGCATGGAGCCTGCTTCTCCCTCTGCCTGTGTCTCTGCCTCTTTGTGTGTGTGTGCATGTGTGTGTCTCATGAATAAATAAATAAAATCTTTTTTAAAAGTTTTAAAAATAAAATAAAACAAAAGTATTACACAATCAATAATGGTTTAAATGTAGCAATTTAAATCATATCGTACACTTCAACTAACAAAGGCAAAACAAAGTCATTTTACCCTTTTCTTCTTTCCTTTACCTGAAATCAACTAAAATTAGTAAGGAAACTGACAATAATAACAAAAATAAATAAATAAAATGACACTTCATTAAACTTCAAGAGAAGGAAATAATATGATATGAAAAAATATGACAAAGCAAATTCTATTATAGGAAAATGCTTCTCTTGGACATCTATGAGAAATTTTCCCTCTGGGGAATGTAAGAATTTTTTTTAAAAAGGTAAGATTGCCTAATGAGGTAACCAGTTAGCTGGCTGACTAGAAGTGGTCCTCAAGTATAAGTAACCATCCCTTGACCCTTCAGCTGGACCTAGGCAATTGGAGACTCGGAGTCCCTAGCCCCTGTCCTTGGAAAGTACACACTGCCCGCCCTTCCCACAGTGGGAGCCCTTTTCAAGGATGCACCCTCAAGGGGGTAACGTGTTGCTGAGACTATCTTGATGGTGCATGTATGTGACTGAACCCATTAAAGGCCTCTATATAAACATTTAAGAGCTGCCTGGGTGGCTCAGTGGTTTAGTGCCACCTTCAGCCCAGAGCATGATCCTGGAGACCCAGGATCGAGTCCCATGTCGGGCTCCCTGCATGGAGCCTGCTTCTCCCTCTGCCTGTGTCTCTGCCTCTCTCTCTCTGTTTCTCATAAACAAATAAATAAAGTCTTAAAAAAGAGATTCTGGCAAAGCAGGTGTGGAGATCTACTCATCTTGCTGCTGCCTAAGACAAGCTTCATATGGTAGTTCCCTAGCTTATAAAACTTTCCAGCTGCCATCTGAAGTAGCCTGACTCTTTCTTAAGTCTCTCCCTGCCCTCAGTGTATAAGGACCAGTTCTGGATTTTACCAAAAAAAACCCTCTGGCATTCAAGTACTCAAACCAATAATTGGTGAGTCAGCTAGGGGACCAAAGAATGGAGTCTTGGGAGAGGGGCATCAGGAGGGAAATCCTGAGTAGGCCCATGACCACTATGTGAGGAAGGGTGGCCAATATATCAGATGCTTGTGAACTGCCACTTGAGTACAGAGATGCCCCCAAATGGTAGCTGCTTTACTGCATTTGTTTGAGGAATTGCAGCAAAGCAGAGGAAAAGTGGCTGCACAGTGGGCTGGTCTCTACTCTGGGCAGCTTGCCTGGTCACCGATGCCCAACTAGAGACTGAAGCTTGTCTTAGAGAGTAAGAAGAGAGCTCAGGTTAGAGAAGAAAGTGCAAGTATCCACATCTCTGCTAGTTTTAGGACTGGCGGATGAGGCGTACTTACACAACACTAAAACTTAATTTTCCTTCATCTGCTAAAAGCATGAAGTTTTCTTGAACTATTGGTCTATTCTTGATAAGATTGTGAAAAAGTTTTTCTTTCTCTTCTAAGTAAGTAGAAGTAAACAAAAATTAGTAAACAAAAATCTAAACAAACAAAAATCTGCCTATAAAACAAAAATTCTCTGTTTTATCGAAATAATTTCCATTGCTTCATGTTGTTTTTATCAAGTCTTTGATTACTTAAGAATTCCATCTTTACTAGACTTACAGAAAAAAAAAAACTAAAAGGCTATCAGAAAAATACAGTCCTCAAAGTTTTATTATATGAGAGTAAAATACATTAATATAAATATATTTCAATAATGGTATACATCTTAGGTTAAAAGAAGCTCAAGATCAAGTACACAAACTATTACAAAAATAACTGTTTGGAGCCTTTGTTTCTAAATAGTAATTATCTCTCAAAAGGAGACAATTAGTGGCAACTGTGTGTGTATGTTTTATTATTACCTCAAAGGCCCTGGAGATTAGTCAATGTCCTCCCTGTTTATTATATGTGGTTACTTCCAGGGTAATCACCGGCTAAATCTTTATTAATTATGAGTCATCCCTCAATAAGAGAGTCCATACTTTTCTCTTTTATTGCTGGTTAACAAAATAATAGAGGAAAATTGACTAAAATCTTAGATCAGTATTGGCAGGCCAATTTCACTCAAAATAATTGAGAATATTTCTTTTTCTGAAGATTTTTTTTTTTTTTTGAGAAGCAGTGGGAGTGGCAGGAAGGGAGGAGAAAGAATCTTAAGCAGACTCCCTTCTAAACAAGGAGCCCAATGTGGGGCTTTTTCCCACTACCCTGAGACCATGACCTGAGTCGAAATCAAGCGTGCAATGATAAACTGACTGAGACACCTGGGTACCCCATAAATTATTGAGAATATTTCTAGTACATGTTCCATCATCCAAGCTTAGAGCTCTGACAAAACCCTAAAAGTAGAGTAAAGGTAAGAACCAATGTAGAAAGATCATGTGAATATTTGCATTTTAAACAATTGCCTTCAATCCATTGGACTTGCTTTCCTGAATAAGACTAAGAAAGATAAGGGGGTGCAAAGACATTTCAGAATCTATTAATGATACTACTTCAAGTGTTCCTTACCACTCTGGGCCCATATTTTATACTGCTTAGAGTTTAAGTGCCTCTGTGTAGCTGCTAACTACTAACTCAAGAGATATTGCAACCACCCCAAAAATCAAAACACTAAATCTTAGCTATTCTCCAAAATTCTTAACTTCCAAATGTTTCCACACTCCACCCCTGATCCCTAAATGCACTTAAGCAGCCAGTAGCTGTTACTCTGAGATTCCATCTTCCTGTTCCTACATCCTGTCCCATGATTAAGATAACCCATTTCCCCCTACTTTCCAAGAATGTGAACGGTGAATAATTCTTAGAACAAAACTAAACTTTGAATGACCCTCCTCAATCAACCTTGTAAAATCTTTCAGCTACTTGCTCCCTGCAGAACACCCCTCTTAAGCTTTTTCCATATTTCAGCATTCTTAATGCATGCTTGAGTTAATGACTTTGGATTATTGTTTCCTTTTTTTTTAAAGATTTATTTCTTTCTTTTAGAGAAAGAGAGAGCAGTGGGGAGGGGCAAAAGTAGAGGGAGAAAGAGAATCTCAAACAGACTTCTTGCTGAGCACAGAGCCTAGCAGATGTGAGGCTCAATTCCAGGGCCCTGAGATCATGGCCTGAACTGAAATCAAGAGTCGGATGCTTAGCCAAATGAGCCACCCAGGCATCCTAGTTTTTTATTTTAGTGTAGTACCTACCGTACAGAGCTGTAAATGTAAAATATATAGGCAGATCATCAAGTGGACTGCATAGCAGATCTTCCATAAATGGTTTTTAATACCTTTTTTTTAAAAGATTTTTATTTATTTATTCATGAGAGACACAGAGAGAGAGAGAGAGAGAGAGAGAGGCAGAGACATAGGCAGACGGCGAAGCAGGCTCCATGCAGGGAGCCCGATGTGGGACTCGATCCCGGGTATCCAGGATCCTGCCCTGGGCCTAAGGCAAGCACTCAACCGCTGAGCCACCCAGGCGTCCCAAATGGTTTTTAATACTGATGCAGCCAATAAATAAAATATTGAAACAAAAGCAAAATTGAACTATTGGGACTTCATCAAGATAAGAAGCTTTTGCACAGCAAAGGATACAGTCAACAAAACTCAAAGACAACCCACAGAATGGGAGAAGATATTTGCAAATGACATATCAGATAAAGGGCTAGTTTCCAAGATCTATAAAGAACTTATTAAACTCAACACCAAAGAAACAAACAATCCAATCATGAAATGGGCAAAAGACATGAAGAGAAATCTCACAGAGGAAGACATAGACATGGTCAACATGCACATGAGAAAATGCTCTGCATCACTTGCCATCAGAGAAATACAAATCAAAACCACAATGAGATACCACCTCACACCAGTGAGAATGGGGCAAATTAACAAGATAGGAAACAACAAATGTTGGAGAGGATGCGGAGAAAAGGGAACCCTCTTACACTGTTGGTGGGAATGTGAACTGGTGCAGCCACTCTGGAAAACTGTGTGGACGTTCCTCAAAGAGTTAAAAATAGACCTGCCCTAGACCCAGCAATTGCACTGTTGGGGATTTACCCCAAAGATACAGATGCAATGAAACGCCGGGACACCTGCACCCCGATGTTTATAGCAGCAATGGCCACGATAGCCAAACTGTGGAAGGAGCCTCGGTGTTCATTGAAAGATGAATGGATAAAGATGTGGTCTATGTATACGATGGAATATTACTCAGCTATTAGAAATGACAAATACCCACCATTTGCTTCAACGTGGATGGAACTGGAGGGTATTATGCTGAGTGAAGTAAGTCAGTCGGAGAAGGACAAACATTATATGTTCTCATTCATGTGGGGAATATAAATAATAGTGAAAGGGAATATAAGGGAAGGGAGAAGAAGTGTGTGGGAAATATCAGAAAGGGAGACAGAACGTAAAGACTGCTAACTCTGGGAAACGAACTAGGGGTGGTAGAAGGGGAGGAGGGCGGGGGGTGGGAGTGAATGGGTGACGGGCACTGGGGGTTATTCTGTATGTTGGTAAATTCAACACCAATAAAAAAAAAAGGAAATGTAAAAAAAAAGAAATGCAAACAGCAAATTATTTTGAAGATTATAAATTATTGTTTTCGTTCGTGATATCACATAGCGTTGCAGATTTCAGGCCATTGTTTCCTTACTGATACACAGCTCCAAATTGCTTGCAGATATTTTTGAGAGAATTTTATAGATTACTTGTGAGAGATTTCTGTCAAACCAGGTCTTTTCCTGCCATATCAGCCTCTGACGTTAGGACAGAAATAATAAAAGCATTTTCCCCCCTCAGGATAAATGGGAAGGTCTAAAAATTTGCAGTCTTACCCCTTGACACTGTGAAATATGAAATGAAATGAGGTCGCTTATTTATGTCCAGGAGTTTTTAATGGAGCCAGGATGCCATTAAGGTTGCCTTCTGTGCTCCCTCATCAGAGAAACCATCAACTTTTGAACTGGGTCAAACCACAATATTTCAAGGACTCAGCCCAAATACCTGCAACTTGCTACAGTAGCATACTTTGCTTAGTGATAGCCTTAGCAACCAATTATATTCAGTTAAGATTAGTTTTCTGCCACCAACACCAATCAAAATTCTGTATAAACAAACATATGCAAGCATTCCCTTTTGTCTTTAAAATCCCTTGACTTTTGTTCCCCGAGGGGACACAATTTGGGTGGCTACCCAAAGCTGTGCTTCCCAAATTTTTAATTCTGAGACCCCAAATAAATGCTTTTGTTTTATTTTAGCTTTGCCTCTTTCCTTTGTCAACACCAAGTTTTGTAGCGTTAAAGATTTCTGCATCTTTGAAAAATGCTTATATTTAGAGAGCAGATTTATTTTTCAAGTGCTCACGGAAACTGTGTGAAACTTCTAACCACTAAAAAGCCAACGTTGCCTTCAGTTGTTCAGAGGAACTGCGGCAAAGCACTTGGGCAGAGTCCTGTTCTCTGCCCAGGAAATCAGGCTTGGCATATAAGAAATCAGTGGTCATGAATATTTTCATCTCTAAAGGAAGTCGCCTCTGAATTTTATTCCTAACCCACAAGGTTTGAGATCCAGATTTCCTTTTTTTTTTAGTTTATTGTTTCAATTTTTAAATTATCTTTTTTTCATTTATTATTAAAGTATGATTGACATATAATGTTATATTAGTTTCAGGCATACAACACATTATTTCAACAATCTATATACAACTCAATGCTCACCATAATAAATGTAGTCACAATCTGTCATCATACATTATTTTTTTTAAGATCTATTTATTTGAGAGAGAGAAAGAGAGAGCACACAAGCAGGGGAAAGGGAGAAAGAATCTCCAGCAGCCCCCCCACTGAGCATGGAGCCCAATATTGGGCTTGATCTCACTCACAATTATATTACAAAAACATATCCATTCGTTCGAATGCTATACTTTCTTAAGTGAATTGACCTTTAGTCTCTTAGCCAAAGTTTTTATAGAACTGTATCCTAGGTTCAAGATTTAGAGAGGCAGAGTCTGTTCTTAATGAAGTCATCTCTTGACTTCCAAAAAGTAGTTATAATTCCTAGGGCAAGCAGTTTCTAAAGGATATGTTTTTGTAATATAATTGTCCAAATTTTTACTGGGAATTATTTTCTATATGTCTCTGTATTATAAATTCATTGAACCCACATATAAGTAGATTGAGTTAATTCAGACACCTACACCGTATTAAACAATAAAGTTTTTTGTTTATAATAAAGGTACTAAATTTTGTTTAGATTTTGGGATCTAACAACTTTTGTTAGGTTACCCCTAAGCATATTTAATTACTTAATCAACTTTTGTTAGGTTACCCCTAAGCATATTTAATTAAGCATATTTAATAGGAATGTGCTATTCCTCCATTGAAAGATTGAGGGGTTTTTTTTCCCTGTCTTTGAACGAGGCCTACCTTGGTAACTTGCTTGATCAATGAATTGAGCAGATTCTAGGATGGACTTCTTGGTGGACTTTCAGATTGCTGACTGGAGAGATGGCATTGCAATTACTAAGATTCACATCAGTGAATTGAGATGGGGTACAGGTGAAAAATATACATTGGCTTATGTAATTATCTAGGTTGTGAGAGATAGAGAGAGCAATGGTAATTATTGCAGTATGAAGTTGATTGTTGTTTAAACGCCACTAACATCCTAAAGGATGAAAATAAATAACAGACTCAGGCCAGATAATTTCCAATTCATGAAATGATGTCAAAGTCAGATAGGCAGCATGTAAAAAGATCCTCATCTCCTACAGTCAGAGACCAGACTGTGTATAAACTCCACCCAACAACTTGACAGAGGGAAATAGAATAAGAAGAAGCTGAATTCATATCCTCTGCAAGTTTCCTATACAGAAGTCAGGACTCTGATAAGGAAGGAGTTGGACACTGAGAATTGTGATTAAGATATCTGCGTGGATGTGTTTGAGATATTCCAGCTCCCAAAAAGCTTGTGACCCTACAGAAGTGACCTTTTCCCCCTTGCTGGAAGAGACCAGCCTTCCTTTGCCAGAGAACATAAAGAGGGCTCCGTGAGAGAGGCTCAAGATAGTAAGTGCTTTTTTCAAAATCTTGTCCCACCTCTCTTCTTAGATTTTAAACATAAACCAGGGGCAAGGTTTAGAATGGTATGGTCTAATGACTAAGGAGAATTGGCCTATTATTCACCAAAAGAGTTCTAGGACTTGCCTAATAAGTACCAACCAGAACTGGAAAACATGCAGTATACATCTTGAATGCGATGTACTTAGGATAGGAGGAATATAAAGTTGAATGAGGAAGAATTTTCTGATGTAGAACTCCAGTGACTCAAAATTACCTTGTAGGCAAGACACCAGAAGCAGATCCTAATGCACTGTTGGGATGGCACCTTGAACCTTGGAAAAACTGACAGCCTACAGTAAGTGAGGTAGAGATTCCATTATTTCCATGTGAGAGTGTCAAAGAAGGGGCCCAAAGGCTCAGAGATGTGAAGATGCTTGAAAGGATTTATAAGTGAATATATATGATGATGATGATGATGCTATCAGGTATCCATCAAAGAAGATATCAGGCGACTGTGTTCCCTGAAAGGATACTTCTTCCATTGAAACAATAAAGAAAAAGCACTAGTAAGGGAGATTCCTGGGGGGACACCTGGGTGGCCCAATCGGTTAAGCACCTTACTCTTGATTTCAGCTCAGGTCATGATCTCAGGATTGTGAGACTGAGCACCCCCACTCATGGAACTCCATCCTCAGCACAGTCTTCTTGAGATTCTATCCCTTCCCCACCCCTACCCCTCCCAACTCGTGCGCTCTCTCTCTCTTTCTCTCTCTTTCTCCTCTCTCTCTCTCTCTCAAGTAAATAAATAAATAAATAAATAAATAAATAAATAAATAAAATCTTTTTTAAAAGTTTTAAAACCTGGTGGTATGATATATTGTTATGCATCCAGGCTTCCTAGACTCAAGGAGGATTGATAGGATTCCAGAACACTTGAATATAGAAATTAATGCCACCATCAAAGACATAGAGGATGCAACAGAAGTAATCGTATTATCTTGATTTAATTCAGGAGTCTGGCCTATCCAAAAATTGAATGGTTCTTAGAGAGTATCTGTAGACTGCTTAAAATTCAACCAAGTAGTAGCAACTCTATACTTCACATGGAAATATATACAAGGTCTCCCATACATGGTATGCAATCAATGATTTGGAAAATGTATTCTTTTCTATTGTGATAAGAATGGAGGGTGAAAAATAGTTTATGTTCATGTGAGATGAACAAAATTAACTTAAAATTTTCCCTCAAGGCTGTGCTAACACTCCTGCCCTCCTCAATATAGTCTGCAGGTATGTGGCCTCCTAAGATATATGCCCTCCTACCCACTACACTTAGTGGATCATAACTGCAATTTCTACAACTTTGGTAGCATCATACTGATAGAGCAGATCTCACAAGCAGTTGCTGGACCATTGGGGGCCTTGGTAAAACACCTGGGCTCCAGAGGGTGGGAAGCACAACACAAGCACAAACACCTATTAAGATTCAGGAACTCAAAATGCTGGGTGAGTTTTTACAGATCCAGTGATTAGAAACATGCTACAATACACTATCCAAAGTGAAATTCGTGAAGAAAAGAATCAGAGGGTCCTACTAGGCCTCTTTGGGTTTTGGAGGCAACATATTCCACACAGCTAAGAAAATTTCTCCAGCCCAGAGACCACATGGCACAGAAGGCTGGAGTCAGTAAGTGGAATGCAGAACAGGAGAGGCTCTGCAGCAGGTCCAGGTACACTATTAGCAGAAAATAAGAGTGTACATGGCCAAATAGGAGCTTCACCATCATTGTAAATTAAAAATATTCCATCTAGGGATCCCTGGGTGGCGCAGCGGTTTAGCGCCTGCCTTTGGCCCAGGGCGCGATCCTGGAGACTCGGGATCGAATCCCACGTCTGGCTCCCGGTGCATGGAGCCTGCTTCTCCCTCTGCCTGTGTCTCTGCTTCTCTCTCTCTCTCTCTCTCTTCTCTCTCTCTCTGTGACTATCATAAATAATAAAATATGTTCCATCTACATTGAAAGGCACTGCATTGGTATTTTAATTTCCTTTCACTAACTTGACCAATAATGATAGTGAATCTTTTTCCATATACTTTTGGCCTATGGGTCCCTATTTCTGTGAATTATCTGTTCATTTGTTTGCCCATTTATCTATTTTCTTTTTCTTTGAATTTTAAAGAGTTTTTTAATTACCAGCAATTACTACCTCATTGTTTGGCACATGTACACAAGCACTTTCTTTTGTTTTATTATTCTCTCGTAATATTGTTTGTGGTACCCTGAATTTTCAATTACAGCTTTTGGTTTTCTAGTCTGGATTAAATAGTATTCAAATATCCATGATTGTACAAATATTCACCTCAGTTTTCTTCAAGTATATATCACATTTATATTCTCAACCTATATTATTTTGAAATATAATATGTTATTTTGAAACTCTCTATATTATTTTGAAACTCTTGCCATGTCACAGAAAACAAGATGGCGTAGAAAAATATTTAAGAACTATGTTATTTTTCAAGTCCTCCAAGAACTGGCAGAGCATAGACAGACATGCAACTTCTGACTTTCACTTCAATGAACTTTTTCCTACACGGTTTGTACCAACATCTATGGCACAACACAACAGTTTTATTTTGCCAAAGCCATTATGGAATTTTTCATTTCAAACTTCTTCCTGAATGCATTTTTCACCTCCTTGTTCCTCAGACTGTAGATGAGGGGGTTCAACATGGGGATTACCACAGTATAAAATAGAGAAATCACTTTATTGATATCCAGGGAGGGACTGGAGCCAGGCTGAACATAGATAAAGAAAAGTGTCCCATACAGCACAGAGACAACAGCCAGGTGAGAAGAGCAGGTAGAGAAAGCTTTCTGCCTTCCATCAGCAGTCTGGATCTTCAAGATGGCCACCAGGATACAAACATAGGAGACCATGATGATCAGGCCACTGAGCATTCCTATAGATCCTGCCATGATGAACAACACTAATTTATTGATCCAGGTGTCTGCACATGCTAGGGAAAGCAGTGGAGAAATGTCACAGAAGAAGTGATTGATGACATTTGGACCACAGAAGGGTAAGCGAAATGTGAGAATTGTATGAGTCATTGTGCTTATAAGAGCCATGGAATAAGGCCCTACCACCAGCTGCACACAGACCCTCTGGGACATAATGAGTGTATACAGCAAGGGCTTACAGATGGCCATATACCGATCATATGCCATGGAAGCCAGGAGAAAACATTCAGTTGCCACAAAAAGGCCAAAGAACCACATCTGTGCAGCACAACCCATGAAAGAGATGTCTTTTTTCTCTGCAAAGATATCACACAGCATCTTGGGGGCAATGGAAGAAGAGGAACAGAGATCAACAAAGGACAAGTGGCTGAGAAAAAAGTACATAGGCGTGTGGAATCTGGGATCAGTCCATATGAGAATGATCATCCCTATGTTACCCCCCAGGGTGACAAGATAGACGAAGAGAAGCATGACAAAGAGGACAATCTGTTGGTGGAGATGATCTGTGAGGCCCAAGAAAAGAAATTCAGTCACTCCTGTCTGATTCTTCTCTTCCATTGGTCAGTTTTAATCTGTTACAAGAAGGAAAAGCAATTTATATACTTAAAAAATCAGTCGTCAACAGTTACAAATAATACTTTAAGCCAATAACGTATTATCTTAAACAGATTTGTAATAGACAAGTATTGAATTATTGTTGAACTTGAAGATAGTATGTCCATGTACTAGGTCTAGGAATTGTGTGCAGATATTGTATAAATTTGGACAATTCACCCTCGATCTCTTTAGATTCAGTACCCTCTCCTATAAAAAGAGGAGTCCAACTATATTGTCTGAAAGTTTTGCAAATCAGAAAATTGCATTTAAAATAGGAATTAGTCCCCACATTTCATCTTACTGTGTTATGGGATAATAAAACTCACTTAGGAAGACCTTTACTGGGAGTACTGCAAAATCTCACCAATGTGATATTCAGATCCTTACATTAGATATCTGGGAAAGACTAAGCAGAGAAGTTCCTGTTCTCATTGAAGGATCAGTACCATTCTAATATTATAAAGACACAATCATAGATGTGTCTATCAGTCTAATCTCTACTTGCACTGATAACACAATGTGGAAATGATAACATACACAATCAGTGAAGCAATTACTGATATAAGAGAACATGATGTTACGGAAGAAATGGAGAGGTCTTGTCAGTAAGAACAAGTGATCTGGCAAATTTTGGACAGTAAAACGGAAATGCCATGACAATTGTATAGAAAATTAAGCGTCTGTTTGCACCAAAATAACATGTTATTATTTTATGTGATTCCCTAAACATTGTATAAACTTCTTTTAAGGCACTTATCCTGATACTTGTTAGGCAATATCAATTATAGAATTGCCCTCCTCAATATAGTAATATCAGTAAGAAAAATATCAAATGCAGAATGCTTCACGCAGCAGAAAGAAAATGTTACTTTTTGTCTCATTAGTTCGGGAAGAAGAAATCAAATGGTTTCAAAGGAGACAATCACTATGGAGAAAATGTATATGAAAAAGATCTGATTTTAAATAACGTTTATTATCACTTCAATTAATGTCCTCTTTAAATAAAACAAAAGCAATTTACTACTCATACAATAATTATTTGCGGAACTTGATGTATGATACAGTGACTGTATCTATTCGATTCTTTTATCATTATCATAATTATTTGCTCAATGCTATGTAAGGTATGTTTTCAGTAATCACAGGGACAATTCTAGATTTATGTTAGGTGCGTCAGCCATGACATAAATGAAAACATTTATGCCAGTCCAAATATACTAATATAGGTATGTGAAGATTAGGTGGTAGCAGAGACAGGCTGCTTCTAGTTTTGGACCAACCTTCCTACCTTCCTACTTTCTCTCTTTCTCTCTTTCTCTCTTTCTCTCTTTCTCTCTCTCTCTCTTTCTCTCTTTCTTTCTTTCTTTCTATCTTTCTTTCTTCTTTCTTTCTTTCTTTCTTTCTTCTTTCCTTTCTTTCTCCTTTCTTTCTCTCTTGCTCTCCTCTCTCTCTTTTCTTCTTTTTTATTTGATTATAAGCCATTTTGAGTCTTCTATAAGACAGGGAGGATAATTTCTATGCCCCTTTCATATCTACATTCTGTGACCTTAGAAATCTTTATTGACATTGAGTATCTCTATACTACACAAAAATACATAGAAAATTCAGTTTTTAAAAGTCACACCAAATCAATTGTTTTATCTCCTGAGAATGTGAACAGAATGCCCAAGTCTACTCTCTTCTGAGAGCCTGAGCTAGGAATGTTATTTTCCTGACATTTAAACTCATCCTGATATTGCTCCACCAAATTTCAAAAACTTCATATTTTCCAAAATACAATGTACTCACTTCTTTAAGGATATCCTTCATGTAGCATTCTCAAGTGCTTCCAAAGAAATGATCATTTTCTAGAAGAATGGAACACTCAATTTCCTTCATGGTGGTAACCTCTTCCAAGAGGCATGACCTTTAAATACTCGGTGAAGAAGACAAATCTCCATCTTGAAGAGCCCAGCAGTGAAGAAATAATGTTTGGCCTGCACATGAATATACACATATTGCACAGAACAAGGGGACATGTTCTCAGGAGTTTTCAATAGTTTAGAGCCAGGTCCCCAAAGAACTAAAACCTCAAGAGTTTATTCCTAAAGGGATAAAATTAAAATAATCTCAGTGGCACTTGGACCAAGTATGATTTCCTAATTGTGTCTTTTCTCAAAGAGAGGATTCCTAAGAAAACATGAGAGTTTTGCCCCCACTTTTGGGTGCCTCTTGCCAAAAAGAGCCTTCTTTTCTATCAGTCGGGAGTGATCCATTGAACACCAGAACCAGTTTGGAGGAAGTAGTTTGCTGCCTGGATTCTGGACACATCACCTGATGTTAATGTCAATTCCACAGCTTTACAACTTGTGTCACTTTGAGCACATTTTCAAGTCCCTCTGTGCCTCATACTCCTCATCTCTAAACTAAAGAAGACAACAGTGTCTATTTCACAGAGATCTTGGAAGGATCTAATGAAGTGATACATTTAAAGTATTTAATGAGTGTCCAACACAGAATCAGTGCTCATTAATACTGTGTATTTTGTTAAGGATTTATAGCATATTAGGGACACAATCCTTGGACATTAAAATAAAACAGTAGATTTTTTAATTCTCTAGGCAAAATAAAACACAGTCACTGAACTCCAGAGAAAGGACAGATCACTATAAAACGGGAATAGAGGAGAAAATACTCAAGGAAGGAATTACTCTAGAAAGATAAATAAATTTTAGATAGACTGAAGTTAAAGGAAAGGTATTCCAGGCAGTACTAATGAGATCCACAGAAGCAGGAACAGAAGCACAGAGGTTGTTCGGGATGGGAGGGTCACACAAGAGAGAAGCAAGGGTAGCATCTGATGACATAGATTTAACTGTTGTAATCACTACCTTCTCTGAGACCTTGTTGTTGAAAGAGGAGTTGATATCCCCTTCTATTCAACCCCGATAACGTTTTATCAGTAGTTCATTTTTAATTTTCTATCTCAGAAGGTTGTCAATAATTGGCATTGGGTAAGTATTTGTTGAATTACTGGAAAATAACTCCTCCCAAAATTTATAGTACATAATGGTGTATATTTAGCAATTAAATTTATGTTATATACACTTGATTAAGGATGGCAGGAAAATTCTTCTTAAAGCCAATTAAAAATAATAAGACAACAAAAACAGATTTTTTGACATTTTATTAAACCTAAAACACGAAAGGAAAATAATGAGAAAAATCATTCTATTAACAAAAAAAAATTATAGAAAACTCTTTAATACATTTTTAAATTTTAAAATATTCATTATGTGGAACAACAACATTGAAAAAAAAGGAAAAAGATTATATCACATAATGGGAAGTAAACTGGCTAATCTCAGGAAAGAAATTATATGAAAGAAATTATATGAAAATTGTCAGCACATGAAACAAAACAAAATTGCTCCTTAAAGATAAGATAACAAATTCATGGATAGAAACTTAGGTGCAGTAAAGTTTCAATATTCCAACAGAAGAATTAAAACATGATGAAAAGACCAAATATTGAAAGGAGGAAAGATAAGTATAAATAAACAAAAACTTAGCTTTTTTATCAGAAAGTAAAGAATGCTATCTAAATTTGATAATAAATAGATAAATCCGTTAGCTGGAGTTATGGGAATAATTGTCAAAAGATCTAAAAACAAACACAGTTAAGACAAGTGTCTTTGTAAATGTGTCTGTTCTAGGAAATTGTCATCAAGTTTTTCTAAATTTCTGATTTTTTTAAACATGTGCCTTATTGTTTAACAAAAAATTATTTAATAAAAATAAGTTAATCTCAAAAAATTGCTCCTTAAAGCAATCATGGAAGATGTTTGAGAAGAATAAAAAGATAAAATTTAAAAATAAACCACAACTTCAAAATGTTTATAAGAAAGATGATTACTAAAGAATAAAGGAAGATCCAACATGTAAATTGGTATCCCTGAAGAGATATGTCATATGTAAACATTTACTAAAACATATGATCTATATTTAAGAAGTAAAAGCACACAATATGTCTTAATGAAAAAAACATAAAATTCTGGTTAAGGCATTGGAGTTCTCTTTTTTGTCCTT
Source organism: Canis lupus familiaris (assembly GCF_011100685.1). Taxonomy (NCBI): domain Eukaryota; kingdom Metazoa; phylum Chordata; class Mammalia; order Carnivora; family Canidae; genus Canis; species Canis lupus. The sequence goes on along the minus strand of NC_049239.1, from coordinate 39,604,521 downwards.
CATTGAAGAGGGTAAGAATCTAATCATTCTCAAAATGTTCCCCAATTTCATTTCACCTTACATTCATTAAAGTGAACACTCTTATAGATGGGCCTAAGATTAGAAAGCTGTGAGGATTATAAGAAATGGTGATATGACAATAGTAATATACTCAATAGTGATATTAATATGACTAATAATAATATGACAATATAATTAGCACGAACATGAAATAAAAGAAGACAGTTTTACAGGTTCCCTTGTCTACCAATCTCCTCTTCTCAGAGAAGAGAGTTATTAAATATTGATCGAATGCAAAAAATACAGTATTTTATATGTAAGTATATTCTAAGACATAGAAAATTTGTTGCTCGGAGCATTAAGAATGATAACATAATCTATCAAAATCAGCTGATGGAAGGAATATAAGAAATATAAATAAAGGAAAACTCTAACATTAATTAATATTAACATCTTTTACACTGATGTAATTTTAAAGCAATAATTCAAGAAATAGTTTAATATACATAATTCTAAAGGTTAACATCAGGGATTATAAAAATAAATTATACCACTTCCAGATTATCAGAAGAAAAACATATACATTACACATGCCTCAAAACATAAAAAGTCATACTATAAAGCAAAATATTTTTAAAAGGAATATTAAAAGTCGAAAGCTTTAAGAATGGGATGGCACAGCTAACACAAAACCTATTTATTTTGCATCATAAGTTAAAATAGCAAAATATTGGAAATAAGTTTTTAATCAATATTTGACAGATTAAATGATTTTTAAGTGAGTTAGAGCTATGTGTTTTGAAGTGACACAATTACATATAAAATATTCAACTTTAAAAATCTAGGAGCAAAATCACATGATAATCACAGAAAAAAAATTTCACAAAATACAACATCCTTTTAAAATAAAACCGCTTAACAGACTGGATATAGAAGGAATATACATCAACATAATGAAGCCCATAGATGAAAAACCCACAGCTAACATTATATTCAATAAAGAAATATGGAAAAATTTCCTCTAAGATCAGAAACAAGACAACATTGCTCATTCCCACCGCTCTTATTCAACATAGTACTGGAAGTCTTACCTATAGCAATTAGACAAGACAAAGAAATAAAAGGCATCCAAATTGGAAGGAAGAGAAAAAAAAAATTGGAAGGAAGAACTAAAATTGTCATGTCACTGTTTGCTGACTAAATGCTTTTACAAATAAAAAATCTCCTAGAGTTCATCGAAAAATGGTAAGAACTAATCAACAATTCAGTAAAGTGGTGGGTTACAAAAGCAATATACAGAAATAAGTTAGTTGCATTCCTTTATACTAATGATGAAACATCTGAAAAAGAAATAAAGAAAAATATACCATTTACAATAGCACCAAAAACAATGAAATATTTAGGAATTAAACTAACCAAAAAAGTGAAAGATGTGTACAATAAAAAACACAAGACTGCTGAAAGAAATCAAAGCAAACACAAACAGAAAAACATTCTATGTTCATGGATCAAAAGAATACTGTTAACCTAATTATGGATTACCCAAGTGTCCATTTATAGATGAATGGATAAAGATGTGAGATAGATTATAGATAGATAGATAGATGATGATAGATAGATAGATGATAGATGATAGATAGATAGAATGGAATATTATTCAGCCATTAAAAGGAATGAAATCTTGCCATTTGCAACAACATGGATGGATCTAGAGAGTATAACGTTAAGTGAAATAAGCCAGTCAGAGAAAGACAAATATCATATGATTTCACTTATATGTGTAATTTAAGAAATGAAACGAATGAATCAAGAAAAAAACAGATAGAGACAAATTAAAAAAAAAAACAGACTCTTAATTATAAAGAACAAACAGATGGTTACCAGACGGGATCTGGGTGGAGGAATGGGTGAAATAGGAAAAGTTAATTAAAAGCACACTTATCTTGATGAGCACTGAGTAGTATGTGGAATTGTTGAATCACTACACTGTACACCTGAAAGAAACTAACATAACACTGTATGTTAACTACACTGGAATTAAAATAAAACCTTGGTAAAAATAAATAAATAAACTTTTTAAATGGGCAGAACAACTAAATAGACATTTTTCCAGAGAGGACAACAAAATGGCCAACAGGCAAATGAAAAGATGCTCAATATCACTAAGTGTCAGGAAAATAAAAATAAAAACCACACGAAAATACCACCTCACACCTGTTAGAATGACTATCATCAAGAAGACAAGAAACAAGAGGTGCTGGTAAAGATGTAGAGAAAAGGAAACCTTTATACATTGTTGGTGGGAATGTAAATTGGTCCAACTGTTATGGAGGCCACTATGGAGGCTCTTCCCTAAATTAAAAATAGATCTCCCTTACAATCCAGCAATTCCACTTCTGTGTATACACCTCAGGGGATGAAAACAGAGTTTTGAGATTATCTGTACTCCCTCGTTTATTGCGGAATTATTCACAATAGCTAAGATATATATAGAAACACCTAAATGCCCACCAATAGATAAATAATTTAAAAAAAAAAAAGATGTGTGACTGAGTGGCTCATTTAGTTTAGTGGCTAACTCTTGATTTCCACTCAGGTCACGACCTCAGGATTGTAGGATCGAGCCCAGCATCAGGCTCTGTGCTCAGTAAGGAGTCTGCTTGAGGATTCTCTCTTTCTCTCGTTCTGCCCCTATCCCTGCTCACACTCCCTCTCTTTAAATAAGTAAATAAATAAATTTCTTTTTTTTAATGTGGTATATATACACAATGAAGTATTATTCAGCCATGAGAAAAGAGAATATCCTGCCATTTGCAACAACGTGGATGGGCTACTATTTTACCCATGCACATGAATATAGATAACAACGCTATCCTATAATTATGTAATATGATAAACAACGCTGCAATGACAGCCATATTACAATGTATAAATGTATCATATTAACACATTGTACATCTTAAATTCATACAATTCAGTCAGATTCATTCAATAAAAATAAATAAATAAATAAGCCAAGAGTAGAGATGTATATAAGGTAAGCTTTTCTTTTTTTACATTATTTATAAAAGTGCATATATATATATATACATAGAGAGAGAGAGAGAGAGAGAAATAAGCATGCTTTTAAGTGCAGAGAAAAATCTCTTGATAAGAAATCTCTTCATAGGAACCTTTTTGGCGTGAATGAGAAATTTACATTTATTTATATTATCATTATGCAATATAAATTTTGCAATACTTATGATCATACTTTATAAGTGGAAAATAACAAACCTTAGAAATTATATGGGGAGGAATACATAATCAAAAAAAGGACACTCATATTTTTATTAATTTTTTTAAATAATATGAAAGTATATATGGCATGCATGATCTAAGGAATCACATGCAAAGCTACTATTTTATCCATGTCTTTTTCGCTATACCTTGTAATTTCACTTTCTTCCTAAAGTTGCCCAAAAATAAACATAACATGTAAACCACCAGCTATAAAGCAAAGAATTTACTTCTTTAGAAAAGTTTTTTTTAAATGTACGTGTATATTCCAACATGAATAATGCAAGTGTTGGTAGAGATGGTCCTAGCTTGACATGGCTTCTCACTGTTGATGTCCTACCTTATCCCACCATCTTCTTTATGCACTACTGCTGCATAATAATCCCTTTTGTGGCCACCATTTAATCCCTGGGTTAGAGCCAAGAGGTAAAATTATAAAGCTGATACTGCTACTTTGATATATAAAATATACCTTATCCTAACATTACCAGCTATTTACTTAAGTCATATTTGTAGTTTCTCCTGATCTAGAAACAGTAATTTAAAATAAGCCTGAGCCACTTACTCATTGGGCACCCCTATCACATCATGAGACTACCTCTCCAATTACTAGCCAGCAAGAAAGAGGTTTTAAAATCATATCTTTCTGGGCCACCTGAGTGGCTCAGTGGTTGAGTGTCTGCCTTCAGGTCAGGTCATGATCCCGGGGTCCTGGGAACGAGTCCCTCATCAGGCTCCCCACATGGAGCCTGCTTCTCCCTCTGCCTCTGTCTCTGCCTCTCTCTGTGTGTTTCTCATGAATAAATAAATAAAATATTTTAAAATCAATCAATCAATCAATCATATCTTCCTTAAACTTCAGGCACTTCAGAAAGTGTAGTGTGTACACTGCTTCCATCTGTCACACTGTGTAGGGTGGCGGACTCTATTGTGCTCCCACCCTTACCAGCCAACTTTCACTGCCACCACTTGCATATCTTTACCTGATGATTTCTCTTTCTACTACTTTTCTACTACTCAGCAAGTAAGAAGTGCCTCCCTTCCCTTGCAAAGAATTAACATCCCCTGAGAGCAGTTTTCAACCAGACTACTACAAGTGGAAGTGACTGAGTTAAAAATACACTTGGACTTCTGAGATGTTGCCTGGCTGGTTGTTCAGGTATCTGGAGGATGCCAAGACTGGAAGAGTAGAGACAAAGAGCTCTGGGGAAAAAGCACATGGATGGAATGTGTCAATGGATGCAGATCTGTGTGTCTTATGTCACTGCCAACAATATCACTGCAGACATCACTGACAGGTAAACAGGATGTCAACCGGCCTGTGTCTTCAGTCACCTCAGTACCAGCACAATGGAACCATGAGCAGAGCAGCCATGGTGCAGCTATATGCACAAACCCAACAGCACAAGCTCTCTCTCACGATGGCTGATGGAATAGCCATGCTGATACTGCTGAATAGCCATCTTGTCACTGAGAGACTGATTCTGGGCCATCAACTTGGTCCCATCCCTTGGGGAAACTAACCAGTCACCTGGTACTAAGTTTATTATATCAGATCCCTTCCACATTAGAGGAAAAATACATGTTTTGATCTTACTGGAATTAAAACAAATTTCAAATACATATTTGCTCTCCAGATTATGATGCTTTGGTTATTATTAACTGACAGGTCACAGAATGTCTATATTACCATCATGGGACTCTGTCTAACAGCATCTCAGTCTAAGGGTCTTGTTTATGGTGAGAAGGGGAAATAGCATGTGACCATGAAGCCAATATGACCCCCCTTATGTCACATCATCCAGAAGTTACTGGCTGACTAAATGTTGGAATGGCCTTATGAGCAGTGTTGTAAAAACAGTTTGGAGATGATACCTAGCATAGTTAGGACACTTTGTCATGATGCTTTATATACTTTGAACCAATGGTCATTATATGACCAGTGTCGCTGAGAGCCAGAATATCAACAGTGATACTGGGACCCAAGAGATGAAAATAGAAGTAGCCCCTATCATGATAAACACAAAGAACCACTTGGGGAATTTATGTTTCCTACCACTTCAGATTTAGGACTGATAGACCTTACATTTCATTGCCTGGGGGCATTCACTGCTACCTTCCTGGCAGGCCCAAAGCCCTGGGGGAATTAACAATCCCCAAGAGCAGCCTTCAACTTGAGACTGATGGGACTTGGTATATAAGTACCCGAGCTCCCTGGTCCCTCAGGTGGGTCAACTCCTAGGTCTGTGTTCTATACAGGCTTCCAGAATCTCCTCAACTAGCGCAAGCTCCAGCTACCCACAGTAGTAGCCTTTTATTGGACAATCTCCTCCTTCTGTCTCAGTTTCTCATTCCTGTATTGGTGCCTCCTTCATCTTCCAGATAAATTACTCAAACTCAAATCCTTGTTTCAGGTTCTGCTTCTAAGAAACACAAACTGAGAAAGCAACCTGACCTGAGAAGCAAGAAGATAAAAATATTAAAGTATATATGGTTAGGAAGAAACAAAACATCTCTGTTTTTGTGGGGATTTGGTTTTTTTGTTTGTTTGTTTTGTTTGGGTTTTTTTGTTTTGTTTTGTTTTTGGGGGGGGTTTGCTAGGATATTTCTTAAATCTCTTTTCACAAACAAGGATAGGTGGACTTCTTTCTCTGGACATTTAGAATAGAACTAAGCTCTCATCTGTACATGTGCCTGAGTGTATATGTATAGGTATGATTTTAAGCATTTTAAATCTGCCTTGTAATTTGGCATTATATTTTGAGGTCTTTGTTTGTTTTAGTTGAATAATTGACATAAAACATCCTATTAGTTTTAGGTGCACATCATAGTGATTTGATATTTTTATACATTATGAAATAATCCCCCACAATAAATCTGGTTATAATCTGTCACCCTATAAAGTTATTAGAATAGTGTTGACTATATTCCCTCTGCTGTACATTACATCCCCATGGCTTATTTATTGTATAACTGGAAGTTTATACCTCTTTGTCTTTTTTACGACACCCCCTCAACCCTCCCCTCTGTGGTAATCAAGTTTGTTGATATCTGCATGTCTGTTTTCATTTTGCTGTGTTTGTTTTATTTTTTAGATTCCGCATGTAAGTGAAATCATATGGTATTTGCTTTCTCCATCTGACTTATTTCATTGAGCAAATATCCACAAGGTCCATCCATGTTGTCACACATGGCAAGATTTCATTCTTTTTTATGGCTGAGAAATATTCCGTTTTTCTGTATCCACTCATCTACTGTTAGACACTTAGATTTCTTCTATATCTCTGCTATTATAAATAGTGCTGTAATTAACATAGGGTATGTATCTTTTCAAAATGAGGTTTTCATTCTCTTTGGATAAGTACCCAGAAGTAGAACTGCTGGATTGTACAGTAGTTCTATTTTTAATTTTTGAAGACCCTCCACACTGCTTTCCATAGTGGCTGTACCAATTTACATTCCTACCAACAGTATACAGGTTTCTCTTTTCTCCACAGCCTTGCCAACACTTATTTATTTTTGTCCTTCTGATAATATTTTGAAAAAAAAAAGAGATGCAGTCTAAAGTAGTAACCATAGTTATATACTTGTTTGGTGGAATCACAGATCATCTCTAGACCTAAGTATTAGGTCTTAACAGTCATATTCGTATAAGGAAAGAAGAAATTGTCAGTGCAGTTAAGAATAGGAACAGATGCTTGGGTGCAATACGTGTGCTTTGGGCGGCTTACAGGAGGCTCGATGAAGCTTATGTCCCAAGCAGCATAAAGCTGGGCTCATACCTACTCAGGGTATCAGTCCTTAGAGAGTCATTTTACTGTCATCTTTGCTAGGAAGTTTCTCCTGTGCCCAGACTGGTGTCATCTCCTGGGCACTGGACTCCTTGATACTTTAGCTGGACCCCTCTTATTGCAGACATGGCAAGTACACATACTAAACCATATGATACGGCACTGTTCCAGACTACATAGAAGTCTCCAGAGCTGGATCTATATTGGAGTAAGCTCTGTATTCCCTCTCTCCCTATGCTACCTAGTGCAATTAGTAGTACCAAAAAAAAAAGAAAGAAAGAAATTGCTAACATATATATTTTCAAGTGCTACCTTTAAAAGCCTTCTGGCACATTAGTGTCAGCAGAATCAGGAAGAAAAACTAAGAGTGGGCCATTGGAAAAAATTAAGGAAGTCAGGAATCAACTAATGTAAGCCTTAGTGTCCTGGCCTATAAAATAGGAATAAAAACAGTATCTGCATTATAGGATTATAACAATGATTTAAGGAGAGAATTCAGGTAAAAATCTTAGCACTTTTTGTCAAGTAACAAGTTGTCAATAAATGTTAGCTAGCTTGATAATTAATTAATTAATTAAGAAAAGAAGATACTGGGGGAAAAAAGAACTGGAAGAAATCTTGTAAAAAAATTATTAGCACTGGGGACACCTGGATGGCTCTGTCCTTAAGCATCTGCCTTCAGCTCAGGTCATGATCTCAGGGTCCTGAAATAGAGCCCTACATCTGGCTCCCTGCTTAGTGAGGAGTCTGCTTCTCCCTCTGCCCCCCGCCCCATGCACCACATGTGTGCACATGAGCTCTCTCTCAAATAAATAAATAAAACCTTTAAAAAATATATTTAGCATCATGATTAAGGGTATATGTTCTTAAATCAGAACATCCTGAAATCAAATCCCACCTCTGTCATTTATCAAGTCATTCGCTTGCTCTCTGCCAGTTTCCTCATTTTTAAGTGGATATAATTGTTTGGTCTTAATAACATAATACATCCAAAGTATTTAATAAATGTCATTTTCTAAGTTCAGTACACATTTGGTTATCATGTTTTTTTGGTTTTTTTGGGGGGGGCGGTTATTTTTATTTTATTTTATTTTATTTTATTTTATTTTATTTGGCTGTATTGCAAATGAGGAAACCATCACCCAAAGCAACAGGGACTTGTCCAGAGTCCCAGATCAAGTTAGTATTATTGTTGGCACTGGAATCCAATTTTCTTGACTCCAACTTTATTGGTAAAAAAAAAAAATACACACATTAAAAACCTGCTAAGCTCTCAACACAAGAGTCTAGATCTGGCCATATTAAGAATCCACAGAAGCGGCCTTCTAAACCTGGCCAATGACGAGAAAAGACCAATGGGTGGCAGTATATTCACGTAAAAGAGGTTGGTTGTCTTGATTTTTACAGTCTTTTCCAATGACTTCCCTCTCAATCTAAACTCCACCACTGATATCCTGCCTACACCACAGTGTCTCCTTTGCCTGTGTAATCTTCAGATATCCCCAATTATGAACTCAGCTACTGATTCAGAACAGCATTTCCTTCAGCAGTTTGCTCCTGAAATCCTTATTATTAATTAAATGTTTTGTTGAGGCAAAAACAGCCTTTAAGGAACTTAAGGAGGGGGTGGCAGGGCCCGGGTGGCGCCATTGGGTAGGCATCTGACTCTTGGCTTGGGCTCAGGTCATGATCTCAGGGTCGAGGGATCCAGCCCCAAGTCAGGCTCTGCACTCAGCAGGGAGTCTGCTTCGGATTCTGTGCCTCTCCCTCTGCCCCTCCCAGTCTCCCCCTGCCACCTGGCACACACACTCTCTCTCTTTCTCTGTCTCTCTCTCAGATAAATAAATAAAATCTTTAAAAAATAAAAGACTAAATGGGAAAGTCTTTACTCAAGTGTATTACATGGGGCTAAGAAGCTCTGGAGTACCGTGCTTATGGCTGCTTAGCAAGATGCCACTAAATAGTCAAATTTTAATCACAAATTCTTTACCCATTTCCACATCCACCAAGCAAGCTGCAAACTAGTATGTGGCATCCCATGCACTGATATGTAGATACTCTCCAGGGAGCCTGAAGAATGAGACCCATGTGAGTTTCACTGTCTATAGAAGCTAAATACTAATGATAAAATCATAAATTGATACTCTACTTTTATCTATCATTCTCCTGTGAGCTTTGAGGGGGGGTGCTTTTCATTATCACTCTCTTGTGATATTCTTTGCCACAAGTCAGAATTCATCAACCCAATTACCCTTGAGATCCTATACTTGAAAACCTAACTAAGGGCATCCCTGGGTAGCTCAGCGGTTTAGCGCCTGCTTTTGGCCCAGGGCACGATCCTGGAGTCCTGGGATTGAGTCCCGCGTCCGGCTCCCAGCGTGGAGCTTGCTTCTCCCTCTGCCTGTGTCTCTGCCTCTCTCTCTCTCTCTCTCTCTGTCTATCATGAATAAATAAATAAAATATTTTTTAAAAAAGAAAACCTAACTAGATCCTGGACTAGAAGTGCCCAAAATTAATTTTTTTGTGAAATCTAGGATCAACCTCTTAGCTTCCTCTCATGACAGTTTAAGTTCATGGACTTAACTTTCAGGCATCAGCAAATCTTCCTTGATGAATATTCAGCTTGCTTACATGTCTACTTCTGTTTTTTCTTCTCCAGAGATAGAAATAAATGGTCACCTGGCTACTTCATAGACAATGAGGGCCATTAACATGCCATGTAGCCTCTTCCTCGGCCAGAAGAGCAGTTGAATGACATCAGAAAAAATACTGACGTCAATTGGTGAAGTATATCCTAAAAAGGAGCAAATTTGGTGTAATATTGCTTTAAGTGAAATAAATTGACAATTGGAAATCTGTTATAATCACACATCTATTTTCCAATTCAAAGATGACTTATGAATCCTCCAAGTCACAGCTCCTCTCTTCCATTTGCCAAAACAGTGAAAGGTGATTGATCTCATTAATTTCACCAAAGCACCGTCCTTCCTAGTCAAGTATATTTGTGTGATTGATTGATTGATTCATCCTTACATGAAATATTTAACTGAAGGGCACTCTAGAGATTATAGAATCCAATTTATTCCACAAATAAGGAAGCAAAGGTCCCATACATACAACATGACTCATGGTCATGTAACTATTGGGTGACAGAGTTCCAGACTGATCACAGGGGACACTGGTGCCACACTAGAAATGACCTCAGGAAGAATAATGTTGAGGTTTTATTTGGGGTAAAATTGATCCCGACTTAAACAAGTGAATGTTCACTGAACTTTTCCAGGTTCCAAAGTGGATTCATGGTCCCAGTAACCTACATGATATCATTTTAAATTTCCATGAAAGTACCTGATGCCCCACTTAATGAAAATTTGCAAACGCCTGATCACTTGACTCACCTACAGTCTATCAGTGTCTGATATGCCATAATTAAAACAGCATTACTCTAGTTTTACGTTTTATCCACCTGTTTGGAATGCAAATGCACCTGCAAGATATGTCACAGTTCAGTCAACCCTCGATAACTCTTTAAGTGAAAGAATTCCTTTCTCTCTAAAGAGCTATTTGTTGATTCATTGATGTCTTTGATCATGCGTTTAATGAGTACCTGCTCCTATAAGAGACTGTGCTAAGAGTTGGTGGAATTCATGGAAATGAATAACAGGATTGCTGTCTTCACAGATTTCACAGCCTATCAGGGTAAAAGGATCTAATAAGATGTGACATGTTACAGCAGTTCTGTGAAAATATGCTCTTGCTGCTACAGAGGACCGAGAACTAATTTTATTTAAGGGGGGTGGGGTAGGCGAGAATTAGGAAGGCTTCTTGGAGCAATCCACAGAAGGTTTTTATGGAAGAATAGAGAAAAATATGGGGGCATTCTATAGCTAAGGGGAATGGGGGAGAAAACAGTGTGAAGAGAAGAAGAGAGAAGAAAATCAAGAATTTCGGTTACTCAAAGGCTGACTTTATCAATTGCCCATGTGACCTTGTCCATCTAAATTACCATTTGCTCTAGACATAAGCTGCAAATATATATAGACTTTTTACTGAGTCATATGCCAGAGTGATTACAAAACTAATATAAAGTATCAATTGTGAGTGGTTGGATAGTTGCAATGACTCATGACACTCCAGTATTGCAGGAAAAAGAAGGCACAGGCAAACATCAAAGAGGTCCAAGATTTCCAGACACAGATTACAGAGTGCTTCCTCAATCACATAAAATGTACTTTTGTATCTGAAGCATGAAGTACCACAATAAATTCAGGATAGCTTTGGCTCAGGAGAGCCACACTCTTCTCTAATGAGTGGGTTTATACCCCTCTGATTGCATAGCAGAAAAATTAGGCTGGTGACCAAGAGCAATAGAAGAAACCAAGAGAACATAACAGAAACTAAGTATAAAACCACGTATCTGGTTTGTTTTTTTTTTATGAGTGAAGCTAATAAACCAGTACAGATTGCCTACATCATCTCTCTTCGATCCCAGCACAGGAATATTTATCACTAGTTAGTTGATTTCATTCTGATCTGGCCAAGAGTCTGCACCTTGGCTCCAGTCTTCCCTGGAAATAAGGGTAAGATTTAACAGGTCAGCTGCTATTAATTCTGTATTTACACATGTAATCTGCACTTCCTCAGACCAGAAGAGGACAAGTTAGTAATTCAGGTCCTGACTTCAAAAACCACTATAGCATGCCATTGTTTAACCACAAGTAGAAAACTTCTTAGAAGCTCCTAAGTAAGCCAGTTGAGTTTTTGATTGAGTGAAACACAGTCAGGACTTATTGAATAATGTTAGAAATGATCCCAATGCCAAGAACCAACTGGATTTTCCAGTTTTATTGAGAAATAATTGGCATACATTGCTGGATAAGTTTAAGGTGTAGAGTATGATAGTTTCATTTATATGTACTGTAAAAGGATTAGCGCCATAGGTTCAGCTAACATCAATCTTCTCATTTAGTTAAAATATATAGAAAAGAAGGAAGATAAAAAGAAGAAAAAACTTTTCTCCTTGTGATGAGAGCTCTTGGAATTAACTCTCCTAACTGTTATATACATTGTATAGCAATGTTAGCTACAGGTACCATGTTGTTAAGAGCCAACTGTCAATTGAATCTAAACTCAATTCGGGAACACAGGGAAACAATTCTCATGCCCAATAGATTGTAGACTGAGGAATGAAACTCAAGGAGGGCCCCAGAAAGCAGAGATGAGTAAATTTCATCCCCACCCCACAGCAGCCTAGGTGCAGGCTAGAGATGCAAGTCCCTAGTTCCCTCCCAATGCAACACTGGCAGCCAGAAGGGGGATGGTCCGAATCACACAGTGATTTATACTCGCCCTCTAACAGGGAACCTCAGAGGACATGGATTAAAAATCTCAATACCATAAGGTTAGAGATGGATATCTAGTGGTTGCTTCCCTCCTTGTTCCCTTTCCTACTCATAGCAAAGAGCCTGGTCTTGGACAGAATGACTAAATTATAATTCTAATGAATTTGCTCCTGAACAAAACTATTCCCCAGCCTCAAGGTTTACGCAGGGAGGACTGTGATGCCTTCAAGCCAGGCTCCACCCAGCAACTCATCAGGGATGAATTAGCATTTCAGTAAAAGGCTAGAGGAGCAAGCCAGATATTGTACACACTCTATAGGAATGCAGAGAGATTGATCAGAATGAGAGCATCCTCAGATCTAGATTCACAACCTTCCCTTCTCAACTTCTCAGTCCAGGTACAGCACTTAGCTGCAGACTAGTTAGTGTTGTGTCCTCTTTTCCTCTCTCATGAGAAGGAAAACAAAAGTCAGAAGTGATATGAACACACACTTGCAAGAAAAGCAGAGTGGAGGATGAACTCCCCTTTCTGGGGAGCTAGGACCGGGGAATATAGATGTTATGTGAGCAGTTCATCACACAGAGGGCAAGACTTGGGACAGGAGACTATAGAAGGAGAGATGGGAAGGCAGAGAAAAGCAGGAAATTGCTCAAGTAGAAGAACCGAGGGGCACCTGGGTGGCTCAGTCAGTTAAGCGTCCGTCTTTGGCTCAAGTCATGGTCCCACGTCTAGGATTGAGCCCCACATCAGGCTCTCTGCTCAGCCGGAAATCTGCTTCTCCTTCTCCCATGCCTCTCCCCTGGCTTGTGCTCTCTCTCTCTCTCTCTCTCCCTCAAACAAATAAAATCTTTAAAAAAAAAAAAAAAGACAAAAGAAAAACTGAGTGGTTCCTGGAAGCGGTAAGTGCTAGATAATGACAGGACAGAACAGGTGAAGAGCACTCGCTTTGAATTTGAATTTGATAGGCTTTCAGTAAATGTTAAAAACACAGTTCCTTCCTTTGAAGAGCTAAAAAAAATTATTTTTTTAAAAAGAAAAAAGAAGAAAAGTGAGATGTTCACCAAAGACAAATGAATGCCTATTAACACATGAAAAATGTGTTAAAACCAAATAAATATTCAAACAGGGAGGCAGGCTCCTGGTGCCAGTAGACACCCTAAATGACTAATGTGAAATTAATCTTTGCATCAGTAGGAGAATAATGGACATTTATAGACATGAAAATCCATTGCCATATTGGGGGTTTGTCAGGATGAAGACCTACCTTAAGGTTTACAGCATCTGAAACACCATATCTCCAAAGGGGATTGATATCTTCCGGGAGTCTTGCCCACCTTAAGATATGCAACCACCTTTAATTTTCTTGTATCACAAATTCTTAGCACACTGTCTACACAAGTGGTATCACTTAGCCAGTGAGTAAACCTAGTCATTGTCCATAGTTTATGAAGCTTTGTTGTCTTATCTTCATTGTGGGTATGGTAACTCACTTAAGCTTTGCAAAAGCTTCTTATCTTGATGAAGTCCCAATAGTTCATTTTTGCCTTTGTTTCTCTTGCCTTCATGGATGAATCTTGCAAGAAGTTACTGTGGCCAAGTTCAAAGGGATGAACCCCTTTTTGGATGAAGGTGGGTGTAATTTTTTAAAATGGCACGATCAAGAAAGCCAGCTTCTAGTTTTGGAGGTGGGGAGTCTGAGAAAGTAGTGATTCTCAGGCTAAAAACGGGGCTGCTTAAATGAAAAGTGGAATATCAAATTTAGTTATAGCCTTACATCTCCACATACTCTCTACACAAAAGCAGAACTTAACAGAACTGTCTCAGTTAAAAAAATTACTCACCAAGTGAGAGACAAAGGTAGTGAAGGCTGAAAAGGTGGTTTTCTCGTCACAAAACGATCAATGCAGGAAACAAATGCTCCTGGGTAGAAAAGTACTTCAGGTAGGAAACTCAGGAACTTGCAAGTACACAGCCTTAGATTATAAACGGTGAAGCTACTGTAAACCTGCCCAACGTCTACCAGTAAAGGTTGGTGGGAGAATTTGCAGAAACGTTTTTTCTTGTTTAACGTAAAGTTAGTAGAAGAAAGAGTATCGACTGACTTCCCTGCCTATCAATTGTGTGTGTGTGTGTGTGTGTGTGTGTGTGTGTGTGTGTGTACCTAATTTGAAAAGCAGAAGAGGTTCTGGTGGAGAAGGTCATGGACCAAGATAAACGTTCCACACAGACAAAATCTATCTATGTGAGATGAAAATGCTTTGATACTCTAAGATACCCAAGGAAAACCAAATTCTGTGTTTAAAGCAGGTAAAGACTACCTAATTCATCTTCTCTGGGCCAATTATGCAGACCTCACTGTTAAACTCAATTTGGTCTGCTCTGCTATGTTATTATTAAGGTTTTGCTTCCGTCCACACTCATTCCTTTGATGACCTTACCTGGTTTCGTTGTCACATGCCAATATATCCTGAATTTGTATGTCCCATTGAGACCTCTCCCCAAACACAGACTCCAAACATCTATTTTGTTTGGAGTAAATATTTCGACAAATATTCTTGGATGTTTTATAGGCATCTCAAAATTAATACATCCAAAAACGAAACTCCTAATCTTCCCCTCTTAACCTAATCCACCCCCAGCCTTCCCCTATCCTAATCATATTTCCATTTTTCTAGATACTCCAGCTAAAAATTTTGAAGTCATCCTGATTTTCCTCCTCTCCTCCTACCCCATATCCAATCCATTCACCAATGCTATTGGCTCTACTACAAAATATTTCTATATCCAATTATTTCCTACCCCCTCCCTTGCTACCACTCTCATCCCCCTATTAATAATTCTTCCACTGGAATCATTGCAACACTCTCCTAACTGGTTTTTCTGCTTCCACCTTTCCCCCTGAGTAATGAAATGGAATCTCAGCATAGAAGCCAAATGATCCTTTAAGAAAAGAAGTCAGACCAGGTCAGTCCTCTGCTCAAGATATCAGTGATTCCCATCTCACCTGAAATAAAGCCAAAAGCCTCTTCCATAATCGTAGTGCCTTATTTCTTGTGCCTCATTTGCAATTTCTTTTCTCCTGACTCATTACTTGCCAGCTTCACTGGCCTCCTTCCAGTTCCTCCAACACATATCAGAAATAGTCCTACCTTCCACCTGGAAGTCTCTTCTTCCACATATCCATGTGGTTCACTTCTTTACCTCCATCAATTTTTGGTTCAAATTTCATAAATTTGTGAGATGTCTCCTGACTATATCAACTTCGACTGTACCCCCTACACACACACACACACACACACACACACACCCTCTCCTCCTTTCTTGCTTTGTCTGCAACAATCATCACTAGTTAAGGTACTACATATTTTGCTTAGTTATTTGACTTATTATCTGACACCCATTCTTGAATATAAGCTTCATGAAGGTGTACATTTTTTCTGTCGTTTTTCTCCTCCTAATCCTCAACTCCTACTCCCTTGTTGTTGTTGTTTTTTCCCCTAGTTCCAAGAATAGTGTCTGGCATGTCGTTAATGCTCAATAAATATTCGTTTACATTTTAATTAATCTAATTTCTCATAACACATTCACTTCACCTCCGAACTCTCAATAAATTTCCCTGGGATAGGTCAAGAGACTTCGAGATTCATAATTCCAGGTTACCTTCTCTGTGACTTGGACAATACCTTAACTGCTCTGAATCTGTTTCCTTATCTGTAAAATAAGAACAATATATCCAGCTTTAAACTATGGGCATTTATATTAAATAAAAAAGTAAATATGAAAGAGATTAATGCATTTCAAAGTGCTCTGTAAACTTAGGGCATTGTTATGGTTGCTGAAAAGTACCATCAGTCAGTTGCCCACTTATGCTGCTGCAGGTGCAAATTTGAGCAAAGACACATTTCCTGCCTGGAGCTTTTTATAATCTAATGCAGTCGTGCCTTAGGTTCATCTGGTTTACCCTCTCAGTCTTACTCTGGTTTATCAGAAATCCGTTTACTTCATACTGAGAAAGGAAGTTTAGACAGAGGTTTGGTTCCAGTAGGAGACTGGAATAAGTTACTGGTTCATGTACAATTCCCTGATCCTTGATCCAGCACCTGCACCAAACACTGTTTGCTCACACACCAGATAGGCAAGAAATATGACACAGACATGTGCACAGACACACGGGGGGACTGAAATGGCTCTGCCTCTCCAAAACTCCCACCTTGGACATCTCTACTATGCTCTCAAGTGGAAACAAAAATCTTTGAAGATTCCCTTGCAGAATGTTTGCAGTATTATATATAACACCAGCTTGTTTACCTCTTTAATTCAGTCCGTATCCATGTAGTGGGAAATTGAAGTAATCAACCAAATAATGAACACCTGAGAATTTGCTATTGCAGAGCCTGGAATTAGCCAGTGAAGCTGGTGTCATTCGGCAAAGTGGCTGGAAAATAACTCACCTTGCACCTCATTTTGCTAAAACTATATGCAGAGAGAGAGAGAAAGACAGAGAGAGATATGTATATATAATGTTATATTAACATATGTTGACCAAGAAGAAGAAGAGGCTGTAAAGCAACTAAAAGCATTTATTCGAGGTCTTAAGGATTGCAATCTGGGAGATACAGAGAGACCAAAAATTGAAAGTGTGCTCTGAATTGCAAGTGAGAAGTGCAGGCAAAATCCACAAGGTTATATAACTTGTTTTGAAGGAATTAACATTGATGCTGACAGAGCTGAACTGCCTAAGCCACAATTGGCCATTTAGCTAACAGATGCTATCTTATCTCTGTTTCAGTCCAAAGTAGAAGGATGAGATCCAGGAGATGGTCAAGGTGCAGTTGACAGGTTGCAATTGACAAAATTCACAATTCTGAAAATTGAAGCAGAGAAGTTCATTAGTCCTGATTCCTCAATATCGTCCCCACCCTGTTTTTTTATAATAAATTTATTTTTTATTGGTGTTCAATTTGCCAACATACAGAATAACACCCAGTGCTCATCCCGTCAAGTGCCCCCCTCAGTGCCCATCACCCATTCACCCCCACCCCCTGCCCTCCTCCCCTTCAACCACCCCTAATTCTTTTCCCAGAGTTAAGAGTCTTTATGTTCTGTCTCCCTTTCTGATATTTCCTACCCATTTCTTCTCCCTTCCCTTATATTCCCTTTCACTATTATTTATATTCCCTAAATGAATGAGAACATACAATGTTTGTCCTTCTCCGATTGACTTACTTCACTCAGCATAATACCCTCCAGTTCCATCCACGTTGAAGCAAATCCCACCCTATTTTGAATGATGTTCTTAGCAATGCTTCCTCCACTTGAGAATTTTTGTCACACCTAATAGGTTTTGTATTTTATCATTTTATATTAATTGTATATTTTTAATTTTAATTTATATTTAATTAATATTAATTTTATAATTATTTTATACACTGCAAATTAAGCATGAGGATAAGCCTTCTGTAAGTCCCACCAAGCTTGGGTATGGGGGAAGGGAGTCCTAAGGAAAAAATATGTGAATTAGAGAGAATTTAAGTTATACCACAGCATACATATTGTATTTAAAGGACATAACTCCCTTATGCCACTCTAAATATTTCTCTACAAAACCAGAAAAAAAGGGTTTAAAAAATTATCTGCACACACACGCATAAAGAAGATTTTATATATTCTTTCCTTCTGCTTCCATCCTCAAGGTGAAACCAAGTTCAAAATAGTACTTTTCTTAAAGAGGAAAAAAAAAAAGGAAAGACACTAAGCTTTCTCTCCAGAGATTCTGCAGAGGGAAATAATTAAGCTCCTTCTCTCTGATAAGATATGCAAACTAATTATGAGCAATTATCTGACACCAAGGTACAAGAAGCTGCAAGCCTGCTTTCACTCTGAGACTACATCTTAGAGAGGGCACAGTTCTTTGGTTTCTGTCTGTTGTGGAATAAAATCAGGGACTGTAATGAGGCTGGGAGAACACCAAGAGTCTAATTAAGTATGAAAATTCAATCCAGGGAGTAGAAGAGTGGTCTTGCTTTTAAAAAGTCTTTTAATTTTATTTAATTCTTACTCCAAATGCTATCCATACGAGTTAAGTCTTGTTGTTAAGATTAAACAAAGGCATATATTCTTACAAGCTAGTATTTGGATGCAGATGTGGGGTGGTATGCACAGCATAGGCTAATCCTTGACATGTAGCCCATGATAGAAATAGCTGAAATCAACTGGGTCTTTTCCAGGCATCTTGCATTGGGTACAAACATTCATTCATTTGAAAAATATGTTAGACACAAGAGATGACTCTGGGTTCTTGGGATTCAACACACAAATATTAAATAAACAAATGAAAGAGAGAGAGAGAGAGATTTCACCAACTTTAAGAAGTTATGAGGAAAACAACTAGTCCAGAGGAGCAGACCAGGGATACGGCTTTTCTGAGAAGGCGTCTAGCAATAGACTGCCGAATGATCAAGGATAGGGCTCTCCAAACCCCCTTCCACACAGAAGGCACACAAGTATGTCCTGAGTCAAGAATAAGCGTGGTTGGCAAGGCACCTGAGTGGCTCAGTCTGTTAAGTGGCCAACTCTTGATTTCAGCTTAGGTCATGATCTCAGGACCCTGGGTTGGAGTTCTGCTCTCAGCCAAGAGTCTACTTGAGATTCTCTTTCTCCCTCTCTCTGCTCCTCCCCCTGCTCTCTCCCTCAAAATAAATAAATAAATAAATAAATAAATAAATAATAAATAAATAAATAAAAGAAGCTTGATTTGTGTGAACAACTGAAAAAGGGCTTTAAGTAGATGCTGTTTCCCCCCCCTACTTTATACCTGAGAAATTTGAGTTTAAACAACTTGCCTAAATTTCTTTACATATATGTTCCACTTGTGGGAATTCTTTTAACTTTATTTTTCCTTTTTGAATAGGCAAATCACTTACGTTTCATCAAAGCAATATAAAAATGCATTCACTGGAAGTCTTGCTTCCCATTCTTGCCTGAGCGTAAGACCCCATCCCTCATCCCCACTCTCTCTTGCCCTAACTAAAAGTGGTTTAATTTTGGTTTTGTAAGTATCATTCAAGTGTTAATGCAAGTACAAGCAAATACAATTTCATATTCTTATCCTTCTTCCTTATTCCAAAACAATATATACTACATTAAACATGCTGCTTTTCTGTTTCATTTAAAAATATATCCTGGAGGCTGCTCCATGACCAGCTACTGAACTTCTCATTTTGCCATAAACTACTACCCCATAGAGGCGAACAACAGTTTATCTAATGTCTGCCTCTGGATGTTGGAAACCTAGCTTATTCCTAGCTCTTTGCTAGTACAAACAATGAATAACCTTGTACATATTTCATCTTATGAAGTGAGTCAGAGTATTGAGCATTGCTAATAGTTGCTATTTTGCCTTCCAGTGGAGTAATAGATTTCTATTACCACCAGTATGTCACAGAATGGTCTCAAAGTTCAAGAGAGGAAAGTTTTGTAAATTTTGGGTTTTTTCCCATTGGAAAGGTGAAAAATGTGATGATCTCTCCTTAATCTGCAGCAGCTCTCTTTACATTACAGAAATTAACCTTTTGCCTGGGACATGAGTTGCAATTTTTTGTTCTCAATTTGTCATTTGTCTTTTCATTTTACTTATGATGGTTCTGTCTTGTCATGTGGAAGACTTCATTCTTTTATTATGTTTTGTTCTTTAAAGATGATCAAATTTAGGGGCACCTGGGTGGCTCAGTGGTTGAGCACCTGCCTTCAGCTCAGGTTGTGATCCTGGGGTCCTCGGATCGAGTCCCACATCAGGCTCCCCACAGAGAGCCTGCTTCTCCCTGTGGGTAATTTAAACTATGGAACATGAAACTGCAGCTAAGGGAGCATACTGCATTCGTAAGTTACTTACAGTCTACACTGGCCTAGCCAGGACTTGAGTTCAGTGGTATGTCTACTATTGTGTATCCTCATGGTATGGTGCTAACAATAAAATAACAAGCATTTTTTGCATGCCAGTCACTCACTGTGCTAAGCACATTTCATGTGTAAACATATTTAATCCTCACAACAGCACTGGGAGGTATACACAACAGCACTGGGAAGTATTCTCATTTCATGGATGAAGAAAGTGGGACACAATGTTTTGAAAGCCACTCACAAGGAAAAGTGTGACAGAAGGAAAAGCAATAAAAAGAGGAGATAGTGGTCACAGTCAATTGCAATTAAAATATCTCACTTTTGTAAATTTCTAAAAACGTATGACTGTGTGAGCACATTCCTTAGGTCCCTTACAGGGCCTGGAAAGGGATGGATCCAAGTGAGAGGCTTCCTGGCAAATTGGCCTCTAAAGGAAGGACACTTTTGGAACCTATTTATTTGAGAATTAAATAATGAGAAGAAATTCATGTGAAAATATGTAGAAACAGTATCTTTGGAAGAGATTGCACTGATTTGACCAGTGCAAAAGGTCAAAGCAAGAACAAATTTGAGATGTTTGAGACATTGAAAGAAAGCCACCATATTTAGAATGTAGCTTCATCTTTCTAGCAAATTCAGA
This sequence comes from Canis lupus familiaris, assembly GCF_011100685.1. Classification (NCBI taxonomy): domain Eukaryota; kingdom Metazoa; phylum Chordata; class Mammalia; order Carnivora; family Canidae; genus Canis; species Canis lupus. The sequence goes on along the minus strand of NC_049239.1, from coordinate 39,583,569 downwards.
AGCACAAAAGTGTTAAGGAACTCAATGTGAACGTCTGCCTAGAAACCCATGCATCACTATGATGAGCTTAAAGAAATATCTGAGTCTATAGTCTTTTTTTGTATATGTTTTATTGGAGTTCTATTTGCCAACATGTAGCATAACACCCAGTGCTCATCCCATCAAGTGCCCCCCTCAGTTCCCATCACCAAGTCACCCCATCCCCCTGCCCACCTCCCCTTCTGCAACCCTTGTTCCTTTCCCAGAGTTAGGAGCCTCTCATGTTCTGTCACCTTCACTGATATTTCCCACTCATTTTCTCTCCTTTCCCCTTTATTCCCTTTCACTATTTTTTATATGAATGAGACCATATAATGTTTGTCCTTCTCTAATTGACTTACTTCACTCAGCATACATGCAGAAGAATGAAACTAGACCATTCTCTTACACCATACACAAAGATAAACTCAAAATGGATAAAAGATCTAAATGTGAGACAAGAATCCATCAAAATCCTAGAGGAGAACATAAGAAACACCCTTTTTGCACTTGGCCACAGCAACTTCTTGCAAGATACAGCTATGAAGGTGAGGGAAACAAAAGCAAAAATGAACTATTGGGACTTCATCAAGATAAAAAGCTTCTGCACAGCAAAAGAAACAGCCAACAAAACTAAAAGACAACCTACAGAATAGGAGAAGATATTTGCAAATGACCTATCAGATAAAGGGCTAGTATCCAATATCTATAAAGAACTTATTTTTTTATAAAGAACTTATTAAACTCAACACCCAAGAATTAAACAATTCGATCATGAAATGGGCAAAAGACATGAACAGAAATCTCACAGAGGAAGACATAGACATGGTCAACAAACACATGAGAAAATGCTCTGCATCACTGGCCATCAGAGAAATACAAATCAAGACCACAATGAGATCCCACCTCACACCAGTGAGAATGGGGAAAATTAACAAGACAGGAAACAACGAATGTTGGAGAGGATGCGGAGAAAGGGGAATCCTCCTGCACTGTTGGTGGGAATGTGAACTGGTACAGCCACCCTGGAAAACTGTGTGGAGATTCCTCAAAGAATTGAAAATAGAGCTACCCTAGGACCCAGCAATTGCACTGCTGGGGATTTACCCCAAAGATATAGATGCAGTGAAAGACTGAGACACCTGCACCCCAATGTTTCTAGCAGCAATGTCCACAATAGCCAAACTGTGGAAGGAGCCTCGGTGTCCATCGAAAGATGAATGGATAAAAAAGATGTGGACTATGTATACAATGGAATATTACTCAGCCATTAGAAATGACTAATACCCACCATCTATATTCTTTTTAAATGCCACAAAACATTTGTATTTTCTACTCACCTTATGAGACAAACCAGAGATCTGTGGAACCTACTCAGGGTAATAAATGTACCATTTGCCAGAGCAGAAGTTGAGAAGGAAAAAGTGAGTCTTTGGCAGCTGTTAATTTAACTGAAGCTTCTACCAGAAATATTATTTCTTGATATCTCAACAAAAGAGTCAAGGGATGATGTGTTTGTGATGAAAAGGCTAGAAGATATCAGTCTCCTCCCCTTCACTCCCACCATCCTCATCATTTTTCAAATCCTCATTACTTCTCACATTAAACCATTGCACAATCTGATTGTTCCTTCTGCCTCCAGTCTTTCCCCATTCCAGTCTGCCCTCCACAGTCTTGCCCAACTCAGCGTCTTTCAAGTAAAGCTCTTATAAAAACATTCTCCTTCATACAGAATCTTCACACAGAATCATTCTTCTATAAATGAAAACATAGAAATCCCAGAATCTTTAAGAATGTTTGGATCCAATCACCTAAACTCAGCATTCAAAGTCTTTTGCAATCCAACATTAACATTATAATTTCCATATTGTCTGCAAATCCTGCTCTCATTCATGCTCTGACCCAGAAATTTTTAGTGCTCCTCATTCCCACACTGTGGTCTTTATTTTCACAAGAATAGATCTTTGCTTATTACCTTTGCCCACATGTTTCCCTAAGCGTTGCCACTGGACAGCTTCTCTATCTTTCATGGTCTTCCATGTCATCTCCTTTATGAAAATGTCCTTGTTTACAGCAAGCAAATAAGAATTGACTCCTCACACCAGAATGGCAGTTTTAACTGCCTGTGTTGTCATCATTTGTGAAACTATTTTGTTTTCCTTATACACCATAAGAGAAGGACTAACCTAACCTATTGATCTTGGTATCTCTCAAAGGGCCTCACAGAATGTCAGGGACACAGTGGGTGTTTGTTACCACATTTGGTGAAAGGACAAGACGGGGAGATCCACAGTATTCCATTCCTTCAGTTTAGGATCAGCCCACAAATAATAGGTCAGATATTGGAGAGAAATTCCGTTATGAAAAATTCAAATGCTCTGTCCAAACAGAGGGAGAAAGATGGAGGGTCACTAGGGTGCAGCTTGACAATAAATAGACATCCAATGAAATTAGTTATAGCTAAATGGCACTGTGACAAATTAGAAAGAGCTTCAGCTGGAGCCAGTTGCAGCCATGTCCACATTCTGATCAAGTCACTTTCCAACTGTGTGACTTTGAGCAGCTCCCTGTCTATTCTGAATCTTTCCTGCAAAACCAGGCTAAGGGTCAGCTGTGAAGACTGCCTGAGAAATTGCAATTAACATTTCGGGACACAATATTTATGCCATAAAAAGTAACAATGACTACAAGAATCAGAAAATCAACTGCAGAGTTGAATATTTATTACTGAAATCAGCCTGCACAGGCATGAAACAGTCATTTGTAGCAGCAAACACACATGTTAGAAACCCGAAGTCTATTTTGTCATCTGAAGAGTTTATTAGGCCTGCAGAAATCACCTTTCCCCTTTCATGAGAATTTGTTTTGCAGGCTTTGCAATTATCATCAGGTCTAAAGAGGATGCAAATGACACAAGACTATGACAGCACATCAAAAAAATAAAAATAAAAAAGTGAGTGCACCTGGAATGAAAGACCTAAGCACACTTCTAATGAGGATGGGAGTGAGCCATCAGGGATGACACTGAAATGAGTTTACAAGGCTTGGCACTGCTGAGATGAGAAGGGAGCCTCGAGTTGTTTTAACTGAGACTTGCTGCCTACATTACAGAGAATATATTACAGAGTAGAATGCGAACATCTCTGGGCCTTCTTTGTCCATTGATCCATTCATTCACCCTGTAATCAAATCCTGAGCACTAGGTAGTGTCAGATTTGAAAAATGCAGGAGTGAAAATGGCTTGTCCCTCAAACAATTCACAGTCTTATGGAGGAATGAGACAACAAGGACAATGCAATCAAGATGCGGCAAGAGCTCTAATCACACAGCGCCGAAGGGATGGGCAGAACACAAAGGAGTTCTAGCTCTAGCAAGGTTGATCATAAAAAAATAAAAGTGCTACCTAACCTGAGTTTTGAAGGATGAACAGGAGTCCCTCAGGAAGGCAAAGTGGTTTGCATAAGCAAAGGCACAGTACAGTGTCCCCTTTGTGAGTCCACACATAGTCTAGTGTAGCAACACAGAAAATGCAACAGGGTAGCAGACGTGGCTTCTTTTTACCTGAGAGCTAGAAGGAACCTTAGATAAAAAGGAACCTCAGATACTGCCCAATGCAGTGTTTCTTAGCATCTTCAACTACTCTATGAAGAATTCTGTTTTTATTCAACTTATAAAATAATATGGATATTAGGATAACCACCTCATTAGCAAATTCTGCATGCAAGTTTTGGTGCTCAGTATTTTGTGTTTGTGGCCTTAAATACCTGGATATGAAATGATTAGCCAAAATGAAAGCTTTGGCTTCTAATTCACTATTCTTGGGGGCCCCAACCCCTCAAGTTTGAGAATGACTGTATCTGATGCAATCCCTCTATGTGGCACCCAGGAAGGTCAAATGACTTTATAATGCATCCAGTTAATCGGTAACAAGGACTAGAAGCCCAGATGCCTGGCTCTGTGTTTATCACAGGTGAGCCACTACCCCTCTGAACAGGCAGTCCCCAGTCCCATGACTTTCAAGACTTCTGAGTACAACTTTATCATTCACAACCGTGATATACTTTTATGCTCAGAATTTCATCACCTCCCAGTTTATCTTGGACTACATCTGCGCTCCACCTCTCTGAAAAGCAAGCAGAAAAGGTCAGGATAAATGACTCTAGCTTGGGATAATGAAAAAAGCTTTTTAAAAAATCCTCACTCTTTGACCTTCTCATATTGCAGAATTCATGACTGAACATATATAGGACAGAATTTTCTTATATCCCGATTCCATGGTACCATGAAACTTCTGACCCCAACATAGGTGTTGCTTTTTTGTTCGCTGAAGAAGGTAGTAACTGCTTTCCTATTAGAAAATTTTTAAAGCAGATCAAGCAAGCAATTTTTTGCAATGCTTTACCTTGTTTGATACTTCATAAGTAATAACAATAAATAGCAAACTGACATTACCTAAAACACCCATTTCATACGGTAAATAACCTAATCTCAGAACTGGGAGGCAAGTGAGCCACAGGGTGTAGGGATTCATGGAAACACGGAGTATGGTTCCTAAGAACCTGGCTGTTTAGCAAAATCACCTGGTGGGGGGAGGCTTTTGAAAAATGCAGACTCTGAAACCCTACCCTCAACTAGTTGAATCAGAATTTCGAAAGTCTGGTAACCAGAATTCAACACATACAATGGCTCTCTAGGTAACCCATGATTATCTGATCTACCCAAATAAACTCTTGCCCCATATTTTTCAGGCAAAAGATTTGAAGTCAAAATGATGCGATCAATGATCGCAGTCAATTGTAATCCTGCATGAGATATGAAACCTTCCAGGATCAAAGTAATTGGAATTAGCTATTTGTTTCCTTCATCCAGCTATTTCTTCTGCTTAGGAGCCCACTTTTTCAATCATTGAGCAAATAATCATTAAATGCATACTGTACTAGACCTAAGGATATAATAGTAAACACAATATAAATCACCGTCTTTTCCTGGAGCCTGTGATCTCAGTCCCTATAGTACTATGAGAATTCTATCCAGGAAATTTTCCTGAATTTATAAACTTGACTTTTTTTGTTTCCTGATGTTTCCTTACTTTTTATACTTGGTGCAGACAAGCCTTTTTTTAGAACTATTTCCTGCCTGTACTTAGGGCTTCCACTCAAGAGATGAGATCCATGCCCCTTTTGGTTTGCGTAGCAATTACAGACTCTTTCTATTCCTTCTTCTCCTTTCTCTATCTCTTTAATCAATGAGCAACAGTGAAGATAGTAACATTTTGAGCCAGAAGAGCCATCCCAGAACCACACAATGTGTTAATTCTATTTACATTTTCTCCTGGGCTATATAAGGACCCCCCCAATCCTTTCAGGCTTGCTTATTCTTTACAATAATGCTCTTTCTGCTAAAATCTGCCAGTTGCTGTGCAGGGCAAGTGGAAATGCAGGTATGAAAGTCATGTTCTCTGCGCCTAGCATTAAGGGCATCCCCGTCCCTGTGTAATAACAAAATCAGGCAATTAAAGATAGACTTGTACCAGGTGGTAGGAATGAGCACAAGGCCAGCACAAGCTCAACAAGTATATGTTTTGGATGCTCAACAAGTCTATGTTTAACTGATATCAGTTTATTTATTACATGGCACCATGTGAAACTAATGACATTTGACTGGTTTGACGTGCAAAGAAAAATCGCAATTATATGTAATTCAATCTAATACAAATTCTGATAGGATTAAGCAATAGACCATGTTAGAGAGCAGGGAAGTAGGACAGACCAAGGAGCTGCCTTTTTTTTAATAATAAATTTATTTTTTATTGGTGTTCAATTTGCCAACATACAGAATAACACCCAGTGCTCATCCCTTCAAATGCCCCCCTCAGTGCCCGTCACCCATTCACCCCCACCCCCTGCCCTCCTCCCCTTCCACCACCCCTAGTTCGTTTCCCAGAGTTAGGAGTCTTCATGTTCTGTCTCCCTTTCTGCCTTTTGAAAGTTCAACTTTTACTTTTTTTTTCTGATTGGAAAAGCATTATGTCAAAGAAGAATCTAGAAGAATAAATTCAGATCTACAATCTATTTCTACTATCACTCCTCTTATCCAATCCACCATCATCTTTTACCTGGACAAGGGCCACCAGGGCATCATACCTGGCCTCTCCACTTATGTTTCCTCTCCCCTCTTTCTATGCAGTATCCAAATGAATCATCTTGGAAAATCTCAAATCAGATCATGTTCCTCAGCTACTTAAAACTTCCCAATGGTAAACAGTTACGCTTGAAATAAGACACATATCTCACCAATGTATTGGCTCGACCTTGTATTTATCATATGTTTAATTCTTTCTATGCCGCTGCCCTAGTCCCTGTCAAAGACAGCAGGCACACAGACCTTCACATTCAGGTCCCCCCATGAACTTATTTTACATCTGTGGCTCAAGGCTCAGGGGAAGGTTGTTTCGTTTCAACAATATCTAAGAAGTTATATTAATTTTGACTCCATGTCAAAACTTCATTAGACAGGAGTTGTCATAACTTCAGCTGCACCAGTAAAAAGCAAGGACACATGCCTTTATAATGAATCTTGGGTTTTTCCTGAGGCATTTTGAATTTATGGAAGATAGCTCCACCTACCTCCCTTTGTATTCCTTTTGCTCCACTGTTTGTTGGTTTGTTTTGTTTTGGGATTTTTTTTTTTTCCCAGAATCAAAGTGATAAAGGATATTTAATGAGCTGTGGTCTGGTGATCTTTCCATTCCCATTCCACCTGTCTGCCCTATGCTCTCATTTGGGCTTCTCTCTGATCTCTGCATGGAGGTATTGGCTACCTACATACCAGAGTTCATATCCTATGTCCCTTGTATTCTGTAACATCATCTGTCTCAATGAGTATTTATGGGAAACAAGTTATGGCTTCAGCTCCAAACTATATGCATGTGGTTCTACACTTGAGATGAGGATCCACCCGCTAAGAACTTTTAGGGAAGTATGATGAGGATAGGCAAGTGAACACAAAAGAAGCAATACAATGATTGGCCCCGGCAAATATTTAGCACCCACTGTATACATGGAAGGCCCTAAGATAGCCACCAAGGACAAAAGACCTAACTGGTTGGTCAGGTACATTGTTGGAGAAGCACAAGTCTTGGTTCAAAAGACCTATGTCTGTGTTTTCATGTCAACAGAATGTGTGGATTTAGTCAAGTGCTTTTCTGAACCTTTTTCCTCATTTATACAATGTCACCAACACCTACCTCCAAAAGCCACCTGTGGGTTGGGAAGATTAAACGGATGTGAAGGAGTTTTCTAAACTGCAAAACACTTGCTATGATGAGGTTGAGAACAACAGGGTGTTTGCATGAGGCAAGTGCTGTGCTAAACAATTTAAATATATTATTTCAATTATTCTTCACCAATGTATTTATGAATTATATTGTTATAATATTATATTGTATATTGTTATAATATTATATTGTATCACAATCTCCACTTTCATAGGTGGGGTGCAGAGGGGGAACAAAATTTTTTCAAGGTCACATAGCCTGTGTAATTATGGAATTGACATTGGAATCTAGATCTATCTAGCTCCATAATTAATACTCAGTTATCATGCTGTATGATCAACCAAATACCTTTGTCTTTGGAAAGCACTTTTATTAGAAAGTTATTGACTCTGGGTTAGAGACCCTGGGTATGGCCTGGGTTTATAACTTATTCTTTATCTGGCACTGGGTAAGTCCCAATTGCCTGTTTGTAAGAAGGTTGAGCTCTAGCCTTCTTCAGGTCATTTAGGTCATTCTCTCTAGGAACTGAAGCAGACTACAGATACTACAGAGGGTTGAAGAGGAAGATCTCCAAGGGCTCTAGCAGGTGGAGAAAGCTTTTCAAAGAGGATGGGCCTGAACTATTTATTATTTTCCTCCATAGTCACTATATTTACAAATATTTTATTTTTACTTAACATAATGTGGGGAAAAGCTTTAAACTGAAAAAGTTGATTTTCAATAACTTTTTATCTTAAAATAGTTTAAGACTCACAAGAGTCACAAGAATTGTAGTATAGAGTATTTCACCAGTATTTACACGCACTCTCTGTTTTATTACATGTGCAGACTCAGATAAACTTTACCATAATCGAAATAGAGAATTGTTCCATTGCAACAGAACTTTCTTGCATTACACCTTAATAGTCACCCTTCTTCCCTTAGCACTTATCTTTGAAAACCACCAATCTGTTCTCCATCACTATAATTTTGTTATTTCAATAATGTTATTTAAGTGGAATCATACAGTTTATAGCCCTTTTTTTTTCACTTAACATGTCTTTGAGCATCATCCAAAATTGTTGTATGTATCAATAATTTATTCCTTCTTACTGATGAATAGTATCCCATTATATGGATATACCACAGTTTGTTTATCCCTTTATTTGTTAAAGGACATCTGGATTATTTCCAATTTGGAGCTCTGATAAATAAAGCTGCCATGAACTTTTGTGTTGAGGTTTTTGTGGGAACATAAGTTCTAATTTCTCTGGGACAAATACCTAGGGGTATAACTGCTGCATTGTTCATACAATAAATGTATATTTAACTTTAGAAGAAACTGCCAAACTATTTTGCATTGGATCTGTACTATTTTACATTCCCATCAGCATTGTGTATGAGATCCATTTATGAGATTGCTATTTTAAAAAGGAAAGTGCTATAACTGTAATGAGACTGTCTTAATAACTAAAATGATTGCACAGCTAAGGCATCTGACTGCAATCATACTAATGGAACTCACTGCTCACCTGGAAAGGGAGGGTCCAAAGAAGAGAAAAGGTAGCAGTTATTAAAAAAAAAAAAAAAAAAAAAAAAAAAAAAAAAACTTTATCCTTGTATCTCAACAAATAGAGACTTCTCAATCAAGCATTATGTTAGCAAACATCATCTTTTCTGAAAGGCAATTTCTACTCCCAGTTTGTATCTCTTAATCACATAAGTAACTGCCACTTGGAGCCTCAGATCAGCAAGTGATAACTAATGGCATCACTGAAATAAATTGCAGCCCCATGCAAGGAACCTGATTTCTCAGTGAGTCCCACTGACCTTATATGAAAAATTAGTACTTTTAGTGAGCCTGGAAGCAACTATATCTGCCAATTCATGATATGGATATATCACCAGGTAAATTACTTAATCTCTCCAACCTATTGCAAATTAGCAAACAACAGTTTCTACATTACACTTTGTATGTAATTTGATAATGTATGTAAATCACTTAAAGCAATGCCTGAGATCTAGTGAATATTTAATAAATGTTCACTATTAATGGCATAGTGCAAGATAGCATAAAAGATGACAAAAGTTTTGATTCCTGGTGACTGACAATGCATTAATATTAAAGAAGATATCAAGATAAGAGGCTGCTTTAGGAGAGAGTTCAATTATTTTTGAGGCAGATTGAATGTACTTTGCTAAGAGTTTTCTAGCAGGTATGGGGAAATCAATATTTAGATCTGCACTCATCTGGTGCACAAGCTTTCAGTCACACATGACTATTTACAATTAAATTTTAATTAATTAAATGAAATTAAAACTTCAGGCTCAGTAACCACATTTCAGCACTAGCCACATTTCCAGTCCTCACCAGCCACATGTACTGGACAGCACAGATATAAAGCACTGTCAAAGAGGCAGAAAGTTCTATTGAACAGAAGCATACAGATCCTCATACCCTTGATCATATTTTTAAATAACTGAGATTTTTGTAATACTGTGTATTTTGTTTTGTGTGTTTAAAATATCTTTCCAAGGAGAGTTTCATAGCCTTCACCAAATTGCCAAATACAATTTAGAAGCAACAGTAAAAGACCAGAAGTAGAGGCAGGGGGACCTTGAGACATTCTTGTGGAAAAGTAATGAGAGTCAGTACTCTTGCACAAAGAGAGAAGGTAAATGTGAAGGAGGCATAACCTCAGGAAATGCTTACCTGATAGGAGACACTAATGATTGATTGGAAAAGGCAAGGCATCATGAGAGTCCTGCATTCAGAAGCCAGGAGAGTAGAGTGTGCTGCTTAACAGGGCCAGATGCTCCTTGGAGATCCAAGAGGGTGACTATTGAGCAGGAACTCCTAGGTTAGGCAGCTAAGTAGTTATGATAACCCCAGAAGTTTCTGTGGATAATGGGGTGCTAGCCACCAACATAGAAATAAATGGGTGTTTAGGAATGGAAGCAGTACCTGAAGACTATTCTTTCAAGAAGTTGGCAAGAATGAAAGGAGACAAAGGAAGGTAGCTTGAAGGTACAAAATGAAACATTTTTAATGAATTTGCAGTTATGGATAGAAAAAGGAAAATGAGCTCATGGTCTGATAGAGAATTTCTATTAGAGTTTGGACAGAAGGCAAAAGAATGGATGCATTATTGCCTTTCATGTCTACATGGGGCCATCCCTGGAACATGGACTAGATTAGGGCACAAAATAGAAGGCCATGACCATGTCCCAGTGTTAGCTTTGCAGGAAAAATCTTTCATGCAGGAATCTCCATTTCCAGAAAGTCTATTCTGGCGCCTTTTCAGTCTTCAAAATTCAGCTTAGGATCACCTCCACCAACTCTTCCCTGAATTCTTAAAGACAGTTTTGGATACTCTCTTCTCTGTGACTCCATAACTTTCTATAATGATTCTCTCTCACATTCAACCAAGATATTTGAGGTTTAGTTTTGTCTTGTTCTTATTGGTATCTTCAACATCTAGCCTGTAAAAATAGCTTGGCAAATATTTGTTGAAAAAATGAACTAATTAACATTGTCTATTCATTTCTTCTAATGGGCTTTTATAAAGTCTTCCTTAAAAACCTATTCCATCTAGTTCCATGACACAGATGAAACTGGAGGGTGTTATGCTGAGCAAAATAAGTCAGAGAAAGACAATTATCATATAGTTTCACTCATATGTGGAATTTAAGAAACAAAACAGAAGATCATAGGAGAAGGGAGGGGAAAATAAAATAAGATGAAATCTGAGAGGCAAACAAACCAAAAAAGACTCTTAACTCTAGGAAATAAACTGAGGGTGGCTGGAGGGGAAGTGAGTGGGAGATGAGGCAACTAGGTGTTGGGCATTAAGGAGGGCACATGATGTAATGAGCACTGAGTGTTACATGCGACTGATGAATTACTGAACTCTACTATTGAAACTAGTAATACGCTGTATGTTAACTAATTGAATTTAGATAAAACAAGTAAAAATAAATAACTAAAAATCAATTTTGTAAAAAACTATTCCATCATTACTGAGGGGAATTCCCTTTACCAGCTTGGAATTACTAAGAACAAGAAAGAGCAAAATAAGAACTCTTACAACCAACTAAAATGATTAACAAACATCATCACCCAAAAACACTAGCCACAAATGTTTAACACTATCCATGGCAAATCACCTATAATAAACTTAGCAGTGTATCTTAGACTCATATACACTGGGGATCAAAGTCCACTTCAGTCCCTTGGTAAACGTATGATCCAGAATAACCTGCTTAACCCCCCACATCTTCAATTTCCTCATCTGTAGGGTAGCAATGCAAATACCTACCTGTGTCTTGTGAAGAAGAAATAAAATAACACATAGCAATTAGTGATGTCATAAATATTAGCTGAACATATTTATCACCTTGAGTATTTAGTCCTGGAGAAAATCTGATATAGAATTAAAAAGGGAGTGGTAGCAAAAGGCATTTTTAAATTTACTTGTTTGCTCAATGCCTTTTAATTGGATCTCCCTTTGAAGGACATAAAGATTTTAGATAGGTTAGAACATCATGCTCTGCTAGCTTTTTGTAATTATTGTTCTTTTAAATTACTGTGTTACATAGGCAGAGGGAGAAGCAGGCTACATGCAGTGAGCCCGACGTGGGACTCGATCCCAGGTCTCCAGGATCATGCCCTGGGCCGAAGGCAGCACTAAACTGCTGAGCCACCCGGGCTGCCATTACTTATTTCAATATATCCCATTCTCTCATATTTTATACCAACATGATTTAACTTAGTTATTATCACGTTTTCTCAATTTATGTAACTTTATATTTAACTTAATAACTCAATTCTTTAAATTATCCTTTTTAAGTACATAAGAGTCTAAGTACATTAAGTACACAGAAGCCTAAGAAAGTAACACTTTCCAAAACAAAGTTAGTAATGATAACTTTCTTACAAAAGAACAAAAATTTATTTTAAAAAAACAATTTGTTAAATACATGATTTTATATTAATTTCTTTGAAATTTTAAAAATATATTTCATGTACCATTGACATTTAATTTTACATATTGAAAATGTCTATGATATTTAGAATGTATTTATTATATAAGAAAACATATCATCTAAACAAATTGTTTATCTACTCAAATAAAAAGAATGTTACGCCAGAAAATAAATTAATTAATTAAATTACTGTGTTAAAAGTAACACTTGCTACTGGTGAAGTTTTCAAACAGTAAAATAAGTCAGAAAGTGGAAAGTAAAGGTGTCCCCCATGGACATTTAACACACTCACACTTTCTTATACAGTTATCTAAAATTATTATGTATTTCTTGAATCATTTTGATTAATATACTATAAGAAGTGTTGCTTGGGAGAGATCTTCCTACACAGTAAAGAGACAAACCCTCTTTATTTCTTTAAGATCTTCTCTGCTGGGTGTTATTCCATATGTTGGCAAATCGAACACCAATAAAAAATAAATTTATTATTAAAAAAAATCTTCTCTGGTTCAAGCATTGTATGCAGTGTCAATAGAAATGAATCCACAACTATCCCATCAGCATCTACTAGAAGCTCAGCACCACCCAAAACTTGGGGAAAGAGTATAGTCAACAGTCAATGAATCTGCTAGTAAGATGGCAGATTCTGGAAAATAATCTAGCAGCAGATGTATGCCAATATGAATTCAGACTCTTAGTTCTCAGATATTTCTTTGCCTTTGTAATTATTAAACTTTTTTTAAAGATTTTATTTATTTATTCATGAGAGACACGGAGAGAGGGGCAGGGACATAAGCAGGGGGATTCCTTTAAGGGACTCGATCCTCAGATCCTGGGATCATGACCTGTGCCAAAGGCAGACGTTCAACCACTGAGCCACCCAGGTGTCTCTAATTATTAAACTTCTAATGAAATTGATAAGCGTAAATTCTCAAAGTCAATTTGATTGCAGTTATAAATCACTGTAAAAATAGTCAAGACCCTTTGACCCTGTTTTTCCCATTCAAGGCATTTTTCCTATAGAAATAATGCAAATATATACTTATTTAAACGGATTTTGTTATTCTGTTATTAATAATGGGAAAATTTTGAGAATCACCTAACCACTATTAGGGTTATCACTAAATAAAGGATGGTACCTCCATAATGTGGAATGTTGTTTAACCATTTAAAGTTGTGCTTTTCAAAGAATACTTTTCAAAGAGGAAATGTTAAGGAAAAATACATTAAATAAATAAAAGCAGGATACAATATAGCATTGTGATTTAATTCAAGTTCTTTACTTGGGTTTCTTGAATTATGTAATAACTCTGTGGAACATCCTTATTCTGTCTTAATCTCCCATCTTCTGGATGCCTCAACTGCTCCCACACCTTTTTATTCTAAATTTTACCCTGAAAACTTCACTTTTGCCACCAGCCTAACTGAATATATTCTTTATTTTTAAAAACTCATATTGAATCTAGTTCTAGACCCTAAATGTTAGCAAAAATCGCTCAGATGAAGCATCGTTAGGGCTACCCCCTGCTCCTTGTGGTATAAGAGGCTCAAAAATACTTGGTACTGAGGGGAATAAAATGAGAGAAGATGCCCCATCTTTATATATAACAATCACCCTCTTTACTGCTGATCATTCACTATACAAAACTATTTTTAGCGGTCAATATTTACTTATCCTTCCACTGTTCCATGTACTAAGCTAAATGCATTTTTTTACTCCTCATAACAATCTCTTAAGAAAGGTGACCAGTATCTCCATTCTTCACATACTTGCTGTGTAACTTAGGAGGAGTCACATGCCTTCTTTGATAATCAACTTTCTCTTAAAAGCAAAATGAAATCCCAACTCTGACATTTGATTTTTCTCCTTTACTACATACAAAATCCCAAATAAAATACTGTAATAAAGGAGGGAGAAGGATTCCATTCTATAAATTGGTCCTATTTTTCTGAACTGACCATGCATTTACAGTCATTTACTGACTGAAAGTAGCTTTATTTCTTGTTCAGCATACTGTGATCTTCCCAGGACATGTTGGGAACACGAAAAATTCTCTGGATAGATAAGCACATTCAAATTCTCAGAAGATTTCCTGATCACTTCAAGATCTTAGTTTCTGAATACAATGTCTTTTAACATGAACTCAGTATCTGCTTCCAGGGTTGGGGCAGGAAAAATGAGACTAGCATATCATTGTGTGCCAGGAGGTAAAGATTCCCATCCAAAGTTGATAGGACTATATATCCAAAAGATAAGAAGTCAGCTTTATTTAACCATAACTGGTAATATTTGTAAAATGAATAATAGTTAAGATGGATTAAAGTCCATTAATATAAAAATAATCCATGAGTATGTATTCATATAAATAAATAAAGATAGGTGGATCAATAGATAGAGTCCTTACACATGCATGAAAGAGATGAAGCAAATGTAGTAAAATTCTGACAGTTGGTGAATCAAGATGATAGGTATATGAGTATTTATTATTTTTCTATTCTTGCAACTTTTATGTAGGTTTCAGATTTTTAAAAATACAAATTTGAAGGAGGATTTGAACCAAATGACTTTGTTCTTAAATGGCTGTCAACTATGGACTTCAAAAACTCTCTTAAAATAAAAATATTTCATCTCTCTTTAAAACAAAGGAGTGCAGGGCACCTGAGTGGCTCAGGTCATGATCCCAGTGCCCTGGGATTGAGCCCCATGTGTTGGGCTCCCCACTCAGCAGGGAATCTACTTCTCCCTCTCCTTTTGCTCCTCCTCCCTATACATGCTCTCTCTCTCTCTCTCTCTCTCTCTCTCCCCAAAAAATATCTTTAAAAAAAACAAAGGATGCAATGATCACTGATCAATAAAATCCCACTGTGATCATCCACATTATTTTTGAAGTTTACATAACTCTTTCACATAGCCATCCATGTTCCATTTTGTCAGAATGTTTAATTTTGCCACTTTAATTCCTTTATAGGAATTATTCTGATGTGATGCACAGTTTGTATCTCCATTAGTAAGTTCCTAACGCTATGTTCAAGACATATAATAGTGGTACTGAATGTAAGGGGGGAAATGCTTGAATTCAAAATAACCCATAAAATTATTTTAATATATATTTTCAAAGCACCTCCAGAGGCTCCTCTACTCACATATCATATAAATCACTGTAGTGGATTCCTATGTCCCCATACGAAGACACATGTCTAGATTTTGCCTGCAGAGCAATTTGCTCTGGCAGGTCAAATCTTCCTTTTCCCTGTGGCTCACACACACACACACACAAACTTACACACATGGACTTAGGGGAAGCATCATCAAGATCTTGATGAAACACAATGCTAGTGTTGTCTTCACCTAAAAAGACATACTTTCTCCTGCCTGAGAAATAGAGTTAATAGCACTTCCCTTCCTCCCCACCCCAGGTAGTAAGTAAGTAAAATGAGGGAGGTAACTATACAGATACACGCAGATGCTTAATGAATGTCTCTTCAGTCATGCATTCTTCTCTATAAATGATGTGGCTAAGAGGCCAGCTAACTGCCCTGGCAACCTGAAACTCAGTCCGTTCTCCTGGTTGGAGATTCATGCATTTATTCATATGTTTACAAAATATGTGGTGAGGACATACTACTAGGCTGAACCCTACAAATAGGGTGACTAACCAAACAGGAAGTCCTGCTCCCTCACCCCAGACTTTAGAATTTAATCCCCAGATACAGCCTTCCCTGTCCCTTCCTTGACTGATGGAACACGCGTTCATGGATGTTCATGTTTCCCATCTCAGGAACCATCTCCTGTCTCCTTTCTCCTTTCTCCCCATGAGATTCGCAGCAGCTGAGACCACAAGGAAATCTGTGAGAAGGGAAGGCCATGCTGCTGCACCGGAATCCAGTCCTTGGCAGGACCAGTGCCAGCCAAACTCCAACTAACAGGAGACCAGTTGGGTCCTGGGAGTGTCTGTGACTAAAATATCAGCTTTGAGACAATGAGATTCTTCAAAGCCAAAACACCAGAAGCTAATTAGGATGTTTTTCAAACAACCTGTTGAAATGATAAAGAGCTTCAGAACAGTTGTCCTGGGAAAATCGGTGTGCATTTCCTACAGTCACTCCATTCACAGAGCCAGGGCGTTCCCCACACCAAATGAACCCCTGTGGAAAGTGAGATTGCAGGTGATCATAACAGATACACTCACATGCACTCATATAATGTGAGTTCCTCCAGGAGCTCAAAGCACTTTATAAACAGATAGGTAGCTAGATAGCAACCAATCATAGCAAGTCATCAGAAGAATTGAATCTCCCACAGTCAGTCCAACAGGCTGCATGATATTATGGTTAATAAAAATGGTTTCATTTTTCTCTGTGCCACGATGGATCCAGTTGAAATAGATCTTATGGAAAATTAGAAAATCTTGTAATCACAATCTTCTGCATTAAAAACCTCATTCCATCTTCACTATCACTTTTGAACCTCATAACACTTTTTTAAAAAGGCAGACTGGGTATCATTACACCCAATGTAGCAAGGATAGAAATTGAGGTTTGAAGACAATAAAAAACGTCAATAGAAGTGCTCTACTTTTAAGAAGAAAACAGCAAAAAAGAGGCATGATTAGTTCTGCTAAGACTGGAGCTTTCTCGCTTTCTGTGGTGTTTTCAAACAAATGTTTCTTTCTCCCTTAAAGAGTTTGAATCCTCAGGACCAACAAGTGGCACTAGCGCCTGTTGTAGAATTTCTTTAAAAAGCGTTTTTCATTTTTCACCTAAAAGACCATGCTTTTGTTTTGAGGACACTACACCATAGGATTGTGCATAAGGTGGCCCTTTTGTGTTAGTTTATGACATTGCAGAGCTGAAGAATGTTCACTGATTGACTTAAAAGGAGATAAGGAGCCTGGAGAAGAGATTCCAGTGGTAGAAGGTGGTTCTAAGACCCATGTTGGTGACAGTGTAAGGAGGAACCCTCAGCCTGCTTCTTCAGTCTGTAATTTATACTTTGATATTCTGTGTCACTACTTCAGTTGCTGCACTGATACATCTTTGTCTCTTTCTCTGCCTATTTAACTATTTTCCCACTTTCTTTAAGAGAACAGAATTCAGGCTGCCTGGGTTCAGCAGTTGAGCATCTGCCTTTGGCTAAGGGCATGATCCTGAGGTCCTGGGATCAAGTCTTGCATTGGGATCCCCACAGGGAGCCTGCTTCTCTCGCCCCTTGTGTCAGCTTCTCTTTATATGTCTTCCATGAATAAATAAATAAAATCTTTTAAAAAGAGAGAAAAAAATTCTTGTAAAGACAGCATATCCAGTAATCGCAAGTACTCATCAAATATTTGCCGTGATTGAATAACATGCTGACTCAAAGATAAGAGAATCCAAGAGGCTACTGTTTATATAGAGTACTTAATACATGCCAGGCTTTGTCTTCAGCATTTTACATGAATTAGCACATTTAATCTTCACAAAAGAAAATCTGTAAGGTTTTCAGTATTATTAGCATTATACCTATTTTACAAGTGGGGAAAGTGAGGAAAGTGAAGGCATTTGTCCAGGTTCACAGGGCTAGAAACATTAGTCTTGGATTTTGAAACCTAGAAGTCTGACTCTGCAAAGAAACTAAATGCTTGGGGGTTGAGGGGAGGAGAAGTGCATTTTGTTCAGTTGTTTTATTTTTAGCAGCTCTCCATATGGACAAAAGGAAGCTGTGTTCATTCCTTATTTCCAGGTTATCTAGCATGGCAACAAGAAAATAATTAAATTGTCTGTAAATCTTCAATGCGTTATGTGAAGGCAAGAAAGTCCTTGATGGCAGGAAGAACTTCCATAAGCATCTGACAGTTCCAGGCTGAGAGGTGGGGGCACCTGGATTCAGAAGGTTTTGTACTGGTTTAACCTGCCTGACCCAGGACATGCCTTGAGTCCCCCAAGTGATTGAAAGTATACATTCAAGTCATAATAACCCCTACTCTGATCTCATATGGAGTAATGATGTCAAGAAGACTCATACTGTTTTTAAAGATGCCAGAGAAGCCAGGAGGCAATGCCAGCCCACAGAGTCTCCTCGATATAGGCTCAGTGGATGGATCTGTAAATACCTGAATGATTCACCTTCCCCTGGTAAAAGATGCTAGCTTTTCAAAAAGAATCATATCCTTTAAGGAAATCTTGGGGAACACACACCTTTTTGTAATCAGAACAATCTTGAGCATTACCTCTGAGGAAGGCATTTATTTCATTTTCCCCCCAAAGAAATTAGAACATGATTACGGAGACAATCCCTGAGGAGGGATCGCTCTCTATAAGGCTGGAACAAGCCTCTCCAAGTCTGGGAAAGATTTGACACACAGCCACATACGCACATATTCTGATCGACTTGCATCCATTCTGAAAAGGAGTGTGTGATGGAAACCAAGTGTACCGAAGCTTTTGCAAGAAAAACCTCCATTACCAATACTTTCTCAGCCTTCCAAACATCTTGTACATAAAGCAGGAACCAAGCCATGTTCTATTACCTTATTTGAAAAGGTTCTGGGGCACCTGGGCAGCTCAGTGGGTTAAGGTTAAGCATCTGCTTGGCTCAGGTCACGGTCTCAGGGTCCTGGAATCAAGCCCCACATCAGGTTCCCTGCTCAGCAGAGCGTCTGCTTCTCCATCTTTCTGCTCATGCTTCTCTCTCTCTCTCTCTCTCTCTCTCTCTCAAATAAATAAATAATATCTTTAAAAATAATAGAAAGGTTCTGGCCCCCACTTAGCAAAGGCTCCTGTGCTCTCCCTATGTGACAAGACCAGTATGAGAAATCATTCTAAACTGTCCCCTGTCCTTCTAGAGAGGGCCAGCAACAATCTTAGCACTGTTGACACACAAACTACTCAGAAACCACTCGTTACACTTTCCTATAAATGAAGTAAGAACAGTTTCTCTCTCTTTTTGTACACAGTTAAACTTGAAGGGTTGCGAGTGGCCATCAATTTTAACATCTCATGTTACAAATAAGGCAACAGTCCCAGTGAAGGGGCAAGGCTTGCAGGAATCGGGGACTGTCAGAAGTACTTCCTTTCTCTACTCCATACCACTCCTTTCTTTCTTATCTGCTTCCTCCAGGGTTTGGTCTCATTTCATTCACATTTATCATTTCTTCTGTCACTTTCCTTCTCTCCAGCTCTCTCTTTTCTTCTCTCTTTCTTCTGCAGAATTGAGTAAAACAAAAATGGAGCCCACTGAATGCCAGTCCGTCCTAAGAGAAAATAGGACAGAAATCCTTCCCTGGAAAGTCTCAGATGTAGGGTCCTTTGTTTTGGGGATGGAAAGAAGTAGAATCCGGAATGCCTCACCTTCCATAGTCAGATACCCGTGGTCTCTTCTCCTGGCCTTAATAACGGTGGTCATTTTAATGACAACACTAAAATGGCCGGGAGGGGGGGGCCTCAGTGGTTGAACATCTGCCTTTGGCTCAGGTCATGATCTTGGGGTCCTGGGATTGAGTCCCACATCAAGCTCTGCAAAGAGCCTGCTTCTCCCTCTGCCTGTGTCTCTGCCTCTCCTTTGTGTCTCTCGTGAATAAATAAATTAAATATTTAAAAAAAAACATAAATAATATGAAGTGAGGCCCAGACACAGGCTTTTGCTTCAAAAGCAAAGATAAAACTGGTGCAATGACAGTAATAGCAATTGCTACGTTTATTGAGCAGGTCTAGGTGTTAGACACTAAACTAGCTTCTTCCAATATATAATATAATTTAATCTTTACAAATTCTAAGTATGGATTTCATTCATCCCACTTTGTAGAATAAGAAAACCTACACACAGAGATCATAAGAATCTTGTGCAAGAATACTCAGCTTAGATATTTCTGGATCCAAGGGTTCTTATTTCCGGTGTTATAAGCAGCCTCCCTGCCTCCAAAACAAACAAGTACAGAAGCTTTAAAGGAACGAGTAGCTAGACTCAATATCCAAGCAAGTACAGACAAGAAACTAACGATTACAGAGGTCCTGCTATGCGCCAAGTGTTTCCAATGCAACACCAATGGAGGGATGGTTTGAAAGTCTTTGATTATCTCCCCCAACACAAACCCACACTTCCCACCAGTGTGCTTGCATTGCGTAGTACAACAAAATGACTTTATCTCAAGCTTACATAAAGGACCAACCTACACCCTTAGGCAGGCAGTTTACCTGCCCCCAACAAATTTCCAGCCAGATTGTTGTCCTCAAACCTCCATTATACTGAAAATTCTGCAGGTAGCCCAAATGTATGTGTATAACCTACAAATACCAAGTGTATATATGTTGGATTTATGAAACTTCCATGTAGAAATCATGGAAACTATTGGTGGGTTCTGTAAACACCACAGTCTCTATGTTAATTCAATGTAATCCTGAGAATAGTGCCTTTTTTCATTTTATAGATGGGAAAACTAAAACCCAGAGAAGTAAGGTGATTTGCATGATGCCCTACAGCTAATAAATGGTAAGCAGAAATATGATTACAGATTCATCTAGCTCCAAAATTCATGCTTTATACATTTTTTCTTGGATCCTTATTTTTAAAAAACTCTGCTTTTTCTAAATTATAAAAGTAACATGTATTTATTTGCAGAAAATCTGGGAAACACTATTAAAAATAAAGATGAGAAAAAAAATAAATTAAATAAAAATAAAAAAATAAAGATGGGAAAATGTTTCAATAACACCATAATCCAAACCAATAGCAATGTTTTAACAGTTTTCCTTCCAATTACGTACTATTCAGTAACAGAATTTTATTGACTGATTTTTTCATTATATTGTATACATGAGCCCATGCAATTAAAAATTCCACTAAAACTTCTTTTTAAAATTTCTGTAGATACTTATAGATATATTCTATAGAGGGGATCCCTGGGTGGCTCAGAGGTTTGGCGCCTGCCTTTGGCCCAGGGCATGATCCTGGAGACCCGGGATCGAGTCCCACGACGGGCTCCCAGCATGGGGCCTGCTTCTCTCTCTGCCTGTGTCTCTGCCTCTCTCTCTCATAAATAAATAAATAAACAAACAAATAAATAAATAAATAAATAAATAATCTTTAAAAAAAGATATATTCTATAGAATATTCAACATATACATAGTTCATCAGCCTTCTTCCTTATTGTTGGACATTAGACCATGCCTGAATTTTAAAAATTATAATAGTACTAGGAAAAAAACCCTTAGTATATAAATCTTGGGCTGGTGATTTACTTAGGACTGATCTCCAAATATGAGAATGGGTGTTTTCTATTATTTCATGCTGCTTCTTCTCTTGAAATGAAGACCCTTCCCCCTCACCATTGCCAGTACACTACACCAGAAGCTCTCCTTATGCCTCATTTCTAAACCACTGAGTCAAGTTATTATCATATATGTCTAGACCTTAGGTTTGGAGAACGCAGGGCAAAAAGTCAGGAATCTGGAATCAGAAAGTCTGGATTCCTACACCAATTTACTTGTCACCAAAGTGCTTCTGGCATGTTCCCTGAGGTCTTCAGCTCATGTTTTCTTACCTGGAAAATAGAACACTAATAGTACCTCCCTCAAAAGATTGATATGAGGATTAAATCAGATATAGCACGTGGCAAGGTAAACCATCATGCGTTCTGGCAAACATCAGCTGCTGTTCGCTTTAGGAGTACAACATATTTGGACAGCTTTCAAGGAGAAAAAGAGAAAAACTAGTTTTCTGCTCATTGGCTTTTTTGGTAAACTTAAACCATTCTTTCAAAAATGGTTGTTTAAAAAAGAAGTTTTATGGGAAGCCTGGGTAGCTCAGCAGTTCAGCACCTGCCTTCAGCTCAGGGTGTGATCCCAGGGTCCTGGGATCAAGTCCTGCATCAGGCTCCCTATGGGGAGCCTGCTTCTCCCTCTGCCTGTGTTTCTGGGTCTCTCTGTATGTCTCTCATGAATAAATAAATAAAATCTTAAAAAAAAAAAAAAGGTTTGAAAACCCTAGAGAGAAATAACAGCTGTCACAAATACTTCCCAAGTCCACCAAGCATTTGTGTCATCCTGGAGATTTTGAAAGCTTTTGCTCCCATGTGGAATTAACAAACCTAAATGTCTCCATCTACAGGCACACTAGAGAGCTCATGAACCCAACCCCACGGGGTAGCAGTGTAGGACAACCCTGTGTCCTGGGCCTTGCCCCCACCCCCCCACCCCCACCCTGGGGCAGGCCACAACTTTTGGAGCTACTGTGATTGGCCCAGGCTCTTTCCTAAGAGACGTTTAATGCTGAAGGGGGATGCTGCTAAGACACCTGCCAGCAGAGAAAGGAGAAGGGAGGAGAGAAAGTTAGTGTCACCTCCCAGGGAAAAAAAGTGATCCTGCCTCTATCAGGCAGAAAAGATTCAAGACAGACAGAGAATTGAGAAGCTGGGGATATGTTTGCTGTCAAGTGTGTGAAGAGGTAACTAGGCTAAAAAAGAAGTTTTCTGGGCAGGCATCATACTACAGTGAAAAAGAAGGAAGGAAAAGAGTCATTTTATGATTGGTCAATTCAGAAATTTCAGGGATGCAGTGACAATGAAACTTGAAGACAAGCATGCGGAGAATAGGAGCCTTTAGGGAAGAGTCAGCCATATCTAAGGGGATAAGCATCAAGGAAATGGGAAGAGGTGCCTCCTGCTTTGAGATGAGCTCAGATGTTGACCATGGATGCTGTTGTGTATCTTGGATTTTGCTTTGTTCTGTTTTGAAATAGAGACATTGTCTATTTTGCTTTTTTTTTTTTGAGAATAGTTGACACAGTGTTACATTAGTTAGTTTCAGGTGTACAACATAGTGATTCAACAACTCTATATATTATGTTATGCTCACCCACAAGTGTGGCTACCATCTGTCACTGTCTTTTAAGAAGAAAGTTAAAAATGGGTGAGTAAAATCTGGGGAAAAAATGTCTGTGACCAAGTAGAAATTTCTCAAACTCCTATAAGTGGGGTGTATAAAAGACAGACAACGATTCATCTAATAGGTATCAAAATGTTAATAACAATAATGAAAACCTACAATTATGCATGATGCTTTTTTAATCCAAATCATAGGATCAGCTCAGATGATGTGTTGGCAAAAATGTGGGCCTTCCATAACCTTGGAAATAACTGACAAACTCACTCAGCCTGAATAGCTGAGCTGATAAATCTGAAATTTGCTGATGATATGATCTCCCAAAAGTTAGGAAAAGACCATGATTCTGCATCCAACTCTAGCCAACAAGGAGGGATTGAGGAATAAGATAGAAACCATCAGAACTTTAGGGGGAATACCCATGCCACCTTAGAATTCATATATTAAGAATGAAAATCCTGAGCATGGTAAGCCATGTACCTTAGACTTTAGATAAACAAATCTAAAAATGTTCAGAGAAAAGATTCTTCCAAATGAAGATGGCTTGAGAAGGATGGGAGGCTCCAGAAGAATTCTGAGAAATGCAATAAATATTCCATTGCTGCTCAGAATTCAAGGAGCCTGAACTTTGGAACTGGTTATGTAAAGGTGGGAAAGTTACTGAAATTGCTCCTAGCCTCTACTTCATGATTTGTAAAATGAGAATGACCTTACTCATCTGACTGGTTTATGGTAAATGGGATGAATGCTTGTGAAGTGTTTAGCACAATGCCAGACACTTAATAAAATTTCACTAAATTGTACCTATTATCAATCTCACTAGCATCCTTAACTTCAGGGATGGGGTGATTATTTCCTGTTCACCACCAGTTTAGAAATTCTGATTCTATTTGGTGTCATCTGATTGGGATCAGAGGGGGCCTATGGTGGAGAAGCACGATGCTCTCTAGTGAAAGAGGGCAGAACATACAGCCAGATGCTTACTCTACAACTTCAGAGGTGTTTGCAGGGTGTGCCCTGAAAGGCAACTCTGGACCAAGAAAGTTTAGTCTCTGTGTGCTGGCCCTGGACCCAAAGGCGTCCAGAGAGGGATACTTTTATTTATATGGAAACTCTTCTCCAAGCTTCCATTCTCCTCATAAAGGGTGAATAATGATAGCCTTTCTTGTAGGATCATTCACTCATTCATTCATGTAGTCAGCCATTCTAAAACCCTTGTTAAGAGTCTAGCCTAAGATTAAAAGTACAGGTTTGGGAACATCACAGGCTTGGCTTGTATCTGAGCTCTACTACTTACTAACAATGTCTTGAGGAGCTGTTGAAGTTCTTGGAGCATCAGCTCCCTTATCTAGAAAGTAAAGGTAATAATACTTTCATCTTCACCTTGTGAAAGTCTACAGTGCCTAAGGTGGATTGGCACAAATTAAATACTGAAAAAATGGCAGTGCTTGTGTTTTATTATTACTTAGTTCTTCTGAGATGGGCTGTAATTTTCTCCAAAGAAAAGACCAGACAAATAAGTCCATGAAACAAAATGGGTACATCAGCTCCTGTTATTGTACATATGTGTATCTTACTGTTTGCAAACTATCTGATTTAAAACTAATGACACAGTGTGGCACCTGGGCGGTGCAGTTGGTTGAGCACTGGACTCTTGGTTTTGGCTCAGGTTGTGATCTCAAGATCATGGAATCAAGCCCCAAGTTGGGCTCCACATTCAACAGGGAGTCTCTTAGGACTCTCTCTTCCTCTCCGTCTACCCTCCCCCTTCCAAAAAAAATGGATATAAATAAATCCTTAAAAAAAAAAAACTAATGATGCGGTGCTAAAATTACACTCTAGGTCTAGTCTTCTTACCTGAGAAAAGTTCACTGGGGAAAAGTCACCTGTAAGTCTAAGAAGGATTGATTATATAGTTAATAATATGTTCATATGATGGGCTATTTTACAATTTTTGAAATGAGGCTAACAAAGCATTTGAAGGCAAGACATGAAACACTATTTGGCCACAAGTTTTATGTAAGGCAAAAGTAGAAAAGGAACAAATGCAATCTTGTGATGCATGCACATGAGCAGCATGTCCAGGACAACAACAACAAAAAAGTTAAGTATCCTCCTTATCTCTGGACAGCCACACTCTAAGAAGGACACTGAAAAACTCTAGTTCTTTCTTGTGTGGATAAAAGGCCAATATGACAGGGAAGGGATGACAAAAAATTAGAGGAAATACAGAAGTCCATTTCAGCTATTTGGAGGACTACCACGTAGATGACAGGAGCATTGTGTGCAGCTCCAAAAGAGTTCTATGGAGTCAACGGAGGGGAAGATGGGGCAGGAGGAGGCAAGATTTTCACAGAGGTAGAGTGATAACAGGATTCACATCAGGACTAAACACCTAGCCAGAATGGGCATCTCAGCTTAGCCTCTTTCTTCGCTTAGCACAATACTGGCACAGTGTATGGGCTCCATTAGCATCAGTGACTTTCATGGCATGAGGAGGAGGGGTTGGAGAGGAGAGGTAGCGAAAGAGAAAAGACAAAGGAGAGGAAGAGAAAGGGTCTTGAGTGCTGAGCTATGTCTTCCCCCTTCTTTCTCTTCTTCCATTACACATAGTGACACTGCCTTAGCACAGCATCCCTGTCCACCTCCAACCGTCACAACAAAACCAACCAGATTCTAAGCCATTGATGAAAGGAAAGCAATAATCAGCAATAGTTGCATCTTCTCTGGGTTGTCAGAATTTCTTAAATAATCTGGTTCTCACTGGAATAATGGTTCAAGTAGAAAAACAGGTGGAGAGGTAGAAAGAAAGTGGTGCTGAGGTGCTAATAGGTGAAGAGAGGCCATTTCTCCATAAGGAGAAAGTGAAGAAAGCTAAACTGAAGAAGACTAAGCCAAAATGAAGGAGGAAGACCAGAGAAAATGTTGAAGACCTAAACAAGGCATTGACTCTAGAAATGGAAAAGAGGAGGTGGGTGCCAAGGATGTGTAAGAGACATAATCTATAATATGTGGAATAATATGTGGATTGACTGGGAATAATCAGGAAGAAGCAGCCTGGCTGACTTGTGGATATGCAGCATAGGGAACTAGGTGGCTATATCCATTACAGGATAAGGAAGCCGGGAGGGTGAGCAGATTTGGAAGGAAGAGTAGAAAAAGAGAGAACTGGGGCTGGAGCTCAGCAGAAAGTATCAGAGAAAAAAATCTTGGTATAGGGAAAGCTTTCAAATTATGAAAGTTCTCAAACAGTAGAATGAATTGCAGTGGAAAAAAATTACCATCTGCTTATTCCTTTGGGTGAAAGGGAATCTGGGTGACTTCAAGTGAATCTCCTCCATTCCAAAAAGGATGTCTCCCGGGATAAGGGCAAAGACCAAATTCTCCTTACAAACTGACCTATTCAGATCTCATGCTTTACCTAAAATATGAAGAGACTTGTTCTAGCCACTTGTTCTAGGCTTGGAGCACATGAGACCTGAGAAGGGTAAGCATAAGAGAAATGACCCAAAGATTTGGGAATTGAGTATGTGGTTGGATGTTGACTATTCTGGTGAGGTTTTCTAGGTGAGTAAATCAAAGTTCATGTTCTTATTATCTTGTTTTGTGACTGTGTATACAAACACACACACACACACACACACACACATTCATTCTCTATTGGTGTTTTCTTTCCTGAATTTTGGGAAATTTCAGCATTTAACCTCAGTTAAACAAAATATAATATTTTTTAAATGCGGCCACTTAATGATTTATTTATTTGGTCTGATTTCCAAAGCCTAAGGTCTTAGCCACTAAGCTAGATCCTCAATAAGGTTTTAGAATGAGTAAAGAAATTAATTAACCCTTTGGACAGAATAGGCAGCATATTATACACATTTAGGGAAAAAAACTGAGGCTAGAGAAATTAAGTAATTTGCCCAATATAAAGCAGCTTACTCTGCTGCTGTCCTGTGCACTGTACCTTAATGTGAATTAGGATGGAACACTTCTTGGCTGATTGCAGCACAAGATTTGGCAAACAGAATTCTTACTGGATTTCAGCCCATACATTCGCTCTTGGCTGGGTGCCTTTGTGCAGGGCACAACCTCTCAACAGTACTTAAGTTTGTAAAGGCAAGACTTTGTCTCAGGCCTTCTGATTTTCCATACTCTTCTCTTCCTGTAAAGATCATACTGCTTTTACAGTAAAGCACATTTCTCCATCCCCCATCAAATAATAGCAAAAAGTTAGTAGGATTTCTAAGC
Source organism: Canis lupus familiaris (assembly GCF_011100685.1). Classification (NCBI taxonomy): domain Eukaryota; kingdom Metazoa; phylum Chordata; class Mammalia; order Carnivora; family Canidae; genus Canis; species Canis lupus. Next base: position 39,556,208 of record NC_049239.1, on the reverse strand, counting down.
TATTTGTGAAAGCAAAGTAATAGTCATATCTTTCCTTTGTTGCTACTGTTTTGGAAATAGCTCTTGGATGAGTATTGGTACAAATTTATGAATGGATTAAGGAGTAGGGATTGTGGTTGAGAAAGGAGTCAAAAGGCTACAGATGAAAAGGGGAAATGCTGGGTAAGAAAAAGATGGTAGTTCTTAAGACCTGTATCCTCTGAGCTCAACTCTATTGAATGCTCCCAACTTTCTCCTTGTTAGAAAAATTTTATATTAATCTTTTCATTCATCCTCGCCCTGATTTATCAAGCATCCATTGATCACATGCCATATTCCAGGCAGAGTGAAACAGTAGGTATCAATAGTACATGGTCTTAGTCATCAAAAACTCTAAAATACTTAGGAATACATTTACCCCAAAAGGTGAAATATCCACACACAGGAAACTACAAGACATTAATGAAATAAATTGAAGAAGATACAAATAAATGGAAGGATATTATGTCCTCATGGGTTGGAAGAATTAATATTGTTAAAATGTCTGTACTACCCAGTGCAATCTACAGGTTCAATGCAATCTCTATCAGAATTCCAATGATATTTTTTATAGAAATAGAATCCTAAATTTTCTATGGAACCAGAAAAGACCCCAAATAGCCAAAGCAATCTTGAGAAATAACAAAGCTGGAGGAAGAGTGGAGAGAGAGAGAGAGAGAGAGAGAGAGAGAGAGAGAACTGGGGCTGGAGCTCAGCTCCCTGATTTCAATACATACTACAAAGCTATAGTAATAAAAACTGTATGGTATTGGCAAAAAAAAAAAAAAAAAACATATTGATAATGAAACAGAATAGAGAACCTGGCAATAAACTCACATGTATATGGACAATTAATTATGACAAAGAATCCAAGAATTTTGGGGAAAGGATAGTCTCTTCAATAAAATGGTGTTGGGATAAACTGGACAGTCACATGCAAATGAATGAAACTGAACCACCATCTTGCACCATACACAAAAATTAAAAATGGATTAAAGATGAACATAAGACCTGAATCATCAGGGAAATACAAATTAAAACCACAATGAAAGATCACCTCACTCCTGTTAGAATGGTTATTGTCAAAAGACAAGAAATAACAAGTGTTGGTGAAGATGTGAAGAAAAGGGAACACTTGTACTTTATTGGTAGGAATGTAATTTGTGCAGCCACTCTGGAAAATAGTATAAAGGCTCCTCAAAAAAATTAAAAATAGGACTATTACATGATCTAGCAATTCCACTGTATTTATCTGAAGAAAATGAAAACACTAATTCAAAAAGATATCTGCTCCCTTAAGCTCATAACAGTATTACATACAATTGCCAAGACATAGGAACAACTTAAGTCTCCAATGACAGATGAATGAATAAAGAAAATGTGATATACTACTCAGCCATTAAAAAAGAATGAAATCTTTCCATTTACAACAACATGGATGGACCTTGAAGACATTATACTAAATGAAATACATCAGAGAAAGACAAATACCTTATGATTTCATTTATATGTGGAATCTAAAAAAGAAAACAAATAATCAAACTCATAGATACAAAAAAAAAAAAAAAACAAAAAACCAGATTGGCAGTTACCAGAGACAGGAAGTATGGGGTTGGAGAAAAGGGTGAAAGGGTTCAAAAGTACAAGCTTCCAGTTACAATAAATAAATCATGGGGATGTAATATATAGCATGGTGACTATAGTCAACAACACCATATTTTACATTTGAAAATTTCTAAGAGATTAAATCTTAAAAGTTATCATCACAAGAAAAAAATTTTGGTAACTAAGGTGACAGATGTTAACTAGACTTATTATGGTGATCATCTTGCAATGCATACAAATATCAAATCATTCTGTTGTACACCTATAACTAATTTTATATGTCAAGTATACTTCAATGAAAAGAAAGAAAAACACAAAGACCATGAGAGAAGAAATAAGTTCACAGTTTCGTTACAATGTAATTTGAAAAGTAATATGAGCTGTGGGAGCCCAGAGATCATAAATAACTTTCCTAGTGAGAGGAGAGGCAATATTTGATCTGAATATGGAAGGGTGAGGCATTTTTATAGAGAGAAAATGGAGGAAGGCAGTCAAGGCAAAGAAACAGATGTGCAAAGCTTCAGAACAACAGAGACATGGAGTATTTATTGAATGGGGAGAGGTCTGGTGGACAAGATGGTTCATGAAGGGTAATGGTGACTGGTAAGTCTGGAGAGGTAGGTTGGAGCCAGAGGCAGTGATTCAGGGGATTAAAACCTAATGTGGAGAGATGATATCTGCCCAGCAGATACATACTGATTTTAGCATCATCCCTAAACAATCTGGCATCATTTATCTCTTGAGAGGCCTTTCAGAAAAAGAATTCTACATGTTAAGGCTAGAATAAACTATTACAGCTTCATGGCTTTAAAGTCACAAAGCTTCTAGTTCAAATCCTGGCTCTATTATTTACCTATTTATTGTGGCATTTTGGAGATGTTTCTCTCCTCTGAGAGATTTGGTATCTTTATGTTTACGACAGAAACAAGGGAACCTCACAGAACTGAGGTGTTGACTATGAATTGTCCCATAGAGTGCCTTGCACATAGGATACATGCAACAGATGTTGGCACTATCCCCTCTCCCCATCCTTTTACCCTCTCTCCTTCCTTTAGCAGGATTATACTTGCTCAAGAGTGTTAATAACATAGCCTATTTTTACAGGTCTTTCAAATAGAGAACTTCATGACTTACACAATATACAGCTTCTATTAGGAAATTCTTTTAAATACCCTAAGACTGCCTAAACTCCTTTGTTGTACTACTCAACAGAACAATGAAAAGAGTCTACATAGCAGGACAATGCCTACTATTCTGGAAAGATTTGTAGGTCTTCAGGTTCTGTTATCACAGTATTGCCTGCAAATCTTTCTGGGAATCAGAAAAAAAACAATGAGCTCAGAAAAACATTATTGTTGGCTCATTGTTCTAGGACTCTGCATGACTGCTTAAAGTAAAGTAAAATTTCAATGGCTTACCTTTCTCCTACACACTTACCTTGATCCATTAGAATGTTTTCCATCCTAATCTGCTCCTGTAAAACAAGTAGGATGATTTTTCACTGGATAATCCCAAAATACTTTAATCACCTTAATCACTGAATGGCTCTCTTCCTGGTTGGGGGAATTAAGTTTTAGACTTGTAGAATGTGACAGTTAAAAAATACCTTTGAGATCATATAGTGTAGCATTTCCCAAGGGAGTCAGAGTAAGTGTACAGAAGCGGAATGGACAGTAGAGCCCGGACTGGTTCTAGAAAATACAAAGCCCTTTTTACATCATTGAATCTAGAGACCCTATGTGTCCCCAAAGCCACAATAGCAGAAAGACTAGCATCTACCTCTTGGAGAATCCTCCTTCCCCAAAAACTGTTTAAATCCCTGGGATGTAAGAGAACATCTCTTACTTCCAAATATAAGCAGGATATAGGAACCACCACTGCTTCTCATAGCCTCTATAGGGTGCTGTTTAACACGATGGGAAAAAAACACAGTTGGTCACCTCTATTCTATGCCTGGCTGTCACAAGCCCTTGTAGAGATTGTCCAAGCATTTTTTTTTTTTTTTAGAAAATGTGATGCGACCCCTTCTGTGCCAAACTGTGCCAAGAGCATGCTACTTTAGACAGCCCAGACCTCAGGGCTGTGCTCCCACGCTCTCTTGTTCATTTGTCCTACGCTGCCATTATCAACTTTACCTGTCCTTTTATAGAAATAATTTAGTCCCAAGGACTCATTCCTCTTGGCTTTGGCCAAGAACCAAGAGGGAGATTTGATGGGAAATGGGATTTTCATGATTAGCCATGCTTACTGCATGCCTCAGATAGTGTGAGCAACGTCCACCAAACCCGATGTTGGGCTTTAAAGAGTCATCATGGCTCATTAATTCAAGCCAACTGCTTCTTCTGATGCTTAATAAGATAAAGAGTGATCTCTTTCAATGTTCAGGAATGTCCTGGCAGTGTTGGGCTTGCCTCATGAAGCAGTGCATTAAGTAGGTGGATCTCCAGCATGAGGCTTTCATAGAGGATTTCCAAGGGTAGTTTTGATTATTTAACTTGAAATACCCTCCTGGAGTTAGAAAAAATCCTCTGTAACAGAGTCTACTGATTCCCAAGATGGGTACAGGATGAGGTCCTGGAGGGGATTATTCTGTAGGTAAGTGTGTGCTTCCTAAGCCTCTAGCAATTCTCTCTAATTTACAGGATGTCTTCAGAGCCATGAACTTGGACTTTGACATTGTAAAATTGTACCTTAAGTCACTGTTCATTGGAGAGCTTGCCCCAAAAGAGCCTAGCCAGGAGAGAAACAAAAAAGTGAGTGAAGTCTCAGGACTTCACAGGAGCATGTGGAGGGACGGGGACAAGAGCCAGTTGACTCTTTCCAGATATATCCAAGAACTGATCATTTTCAGTGAGACCCAGCCTGTCATGCCTGGGTGAGCCTGCAATAGCATGAATGAGTAGATTCTGCATATTTCAAAGCAATGTCATCCTCCTTAGACCTCTATGTAAGAAAGGAATGAAATTTTTGGTCCTGTACCAAACTAATTCCACGTCTCTAAGTACCTACTTCATGTCAGGCAATGAACACATAAAAATTTTTTCCAGTGGCTGCTTGTAACTGTTAGATGTCTGGATCTATGTTCTTTGCAAAAGTAAGTTCCATAAGAGCAGTGAATATCTGTATTTTTCTTATCCTTGGGCCCTCAAGAACCCACCTGCATAGAATCAGACATGTAGTAGGGACTCCATAAATAGCTACTGAATGAAAGATGTGAATATATCCTAACAACAACCCTTCTTAAATTTGGTGAAGTTATAGTCTAGGAGGAATAAATTACTTTCTGGAAGTCCCACAGTTGATGTGTCAAAGAACTGGGACTCCAAGTTACTTCTTTCTGAACCCCTTAGGTAATCCCAAGGAAGGGTGTCACTCTTTCTTTCTCTAATATTTTGGCTTCCTGTAATACTGTCTTTTAAAGGACAGGGTCTCTGTAAGATTAAACATTCAGTGGGATGATTTTACCTAAAGCTTAGAGGGATTTTAACTATATAATTGAGCTTTTTATTTTTTGCAACTTTTTTGTTAAAACTGCTCAGATTCTGTGTAATTCAGAAATAATTTGTACCAAGTACTGGTCTACATATCACTATGAGGAGGATATAATAAGGATAATGTTTCTGCTTTAAGAAATGAGGAAATAGGGACGCCTGGGTGGCTCAGTGGTTGAGCGTCCACCTTCAGCTCAGGGTGTGATCCCAGGGTTCTGGGATCGAGTCCTGCATCAGGCTCCCTGCAAGGAGCCTGCTTCTAACATCTGCCTATGTCTCTGCCTCTCTCTGTGTCTCTCATGAATAAATAAATAAAATCTTTTTTAAAAAAAGAAATGAGGAAAGAAACTCACCAAGGAATAGGCAGAAACTGAGAACACAGAACTGATTTGGTGCAGACCTCAGATGAACACTTTATACTCACCCTTCAGGTTCACTTGCATCCTGCACAGCTGTGTGTCAGGACACACAGTCCTGTATTTGGCAGCAAGGGCTCTGAGGCTGCGTGCTTGGACTCGCAGACCAGCCCTGCCACAGGTTACCAAAACTCTCCATGACTTGGTTTCTGTCTCTTTGTAAAATAGCAACAACAGTAGCACCAACCTCCTATGAGATATTGGGGGATTAGGGAAAGAGTTAAAGGCACTTCAAGTCCTTAGCACTGTGTCTGGAACATAGTAAATGCTCAATAAATTTTAGATACTATTGTTATAAACTCAATGGTAGCACCAGCAATTGAAAAACATCCAGATATGTCACCACTATTTAGAACAAGAGGCTCTAGATTTAAAAAGAGAAAGTGACACAAAGCTTGTTTTTCCTAAAATTTTCTCAAAGAAAAAGAAAATCCCACTAATGGTTGAGAGCTGTAAGACAATCATTCATTATCTAAAGGAGTATTGGTCTCTGGGGGTAAAAGTCTGCTGTAAATTTTCTTTAGTACATCTATGTGGATACACAAATATACATATTCGTATGTGTGTGTGTAAAACACACATATACTCAGATATGCGCATATAGGCAATTTCAAAATGAAAATGTTTGTTTCCTGTATTTTGTTCATACTGCAAATGTCTCTCCTTTCATGTATCTGAACAATCCTGCTCTTTTTCTTATACTCAGGTCACTGTGTCCACTGTCCTTGTTTCAAACCCATTAGTCATTAAGCTAAGAGACAGCTCTTCCCAGCACTTGCACTGACTCTCCAGTCTGCTCGGCAAGCTGGTAAACCAATGTAACCTTGTACTTACACACACACGTACACATGTTACACAGACACAGACCAGGACCCACACACAGCAGCAGACACACACTAATGCCACCAGAGATCACAGGAAAGTCATCCTTTAAGTTAATCTAAGTGAACTGTATTTTCCTATGTTCATCCTCTTTAATGAATGAGCCCTTCGCACATACTAAACTGCTGATTATGTAGAAAATTCTGTGTAAACTGTACCCCTAAGGATAATAACACAGATCCATCTAGACAACGTGGCTCCCCAAAGCATAATCCAAAGATCAAACAACACCTAAAACAATATTGATGGTTTAAAAGGCAACTATTAGAAATGCCTGGGTGATTCAATCAGTTAAGCATCTGAGTTTATCTCAGGTCACAATCCCTGGGTTCTGGAATGGAGTCCTGCATTGGGTTCCCTGCTCCACAGGGATCCTGTTTCTCTCTCTCTCTCTCTCTCTCTCTCTCTCTCTGCCCCTCCCCCCACTTGTGCTCACTTTCTCTCCCTCTCTCTCTTCTGTCTCAAGTAAATAAATTTTTTTTAAAAATAAAGGACTAAATAAATAAAAGGCAACTGTTAGACACAAAAACCACGCCCCTCAAAAAAAAAAAAAAAAATAACCCATTCTGAGTTCCAAAACAGTTTGAGGACAGTTTATAAATCACTACTCATCTTTCTCTTCTCCTGGAAAAAAAAATATATATATTATCATAACCCTTTTAAAAGGTTTTGTTTGTTCATGGTTTTATGTTTTTAATTTTTCCCAATTAAACATATTAATATCAATAAATTTTTATTCATTAAATTAAGGTATGAATAAAAGAGATCATTCATTGTGTTCATTTGTGTTCCCTGAGGGAATTAATTCCTTCTCTGAATATTCATTTCTCAGTCCCAGTTGGTGGAACATTTCCAAGAATTGCGAAGAACATTAGAGTCCATGAACATGTTCAAGGCCAACCTGGTGTTCTTCCTTCACTTGGCCCAGACCTAGATTTTGAAGACCCTAGCTTGACTAATGATGTGGCATTTTGGCAACGGCTGGCTTGTGACAATATTCATTTCCTTCTTTCTCACAATTTCCCAGGTTAAGTAGGTAGCCTAAGTGCAGGCAGTGGCCTACAGTGAAGGCTCAGACTGTTTCCTTCTCTGTTTAGATTGGCACCATCTGCTGCCTGACACTTTCCAGCAAGCTACCCATCCATGTCTGACACTAGCAAGTTACCACACTTTGCCAGACCACAGTTTATTTGTCTTTAAAATGGGGATAATAATTGCTTATGGAAATATTTTGGACTAAAAAATTAATGTTTAAAACACCTAGTGCAGTGACTGGCACATAGGAAATATTCAATGTATGACAGATGCTACTCTTCACCCAATTTCTACATACCAGCTCAGTAACTGGAGTCCTTTGTCGGCCGTGTAACACTCTCTTCTATCCTGTATTCATCTTCCAACCAACAAAAAGAGAGAGAGAAGCAAATCAAGAAAGAGACTCTTAACTGCAGAGAACACACTGATGGTTATCACAGGGGAGGGGGCTGGAGATGGGTTAAATAGGTCATGGGGATTAAGAAGGGCATTTGTGATGAACACTGAGGGGGGATATATGCAAGGGTTGAATCACATTATACACCTGAAACTAATATTATACTGAACAAGCACATGCTATTGAAGTAGAAAGAGGCATTTGATTCTCATTGAAATATCTGTGGAAGGTTTTATGGGAAATTAATAATGTTAATTCCAGAAGTCTATGTCAATTTTTCTTCTTGAAAAGTCAACTTGCTTTTATTGAAAAGCAATTCTTTTGGAAACTGAAAAGGAAACAAACATTTGTTTGGTGCTTAGCATAAGCTAGACACTTTGTAAGTATTTAAGTTGCCCAACAGTCCATGAGTAAAGTATTAGGTTTTATCAGATGAAGAGCTGAGGTTCAGAGCTACTGAGTAAATTGCTCAGATCCAAGCAACATATACATGATGAAGAATGGTTGAGAATCCAAATGTGCCTGACTCCAAAGGCCATACTCTTTCTACTTCTCACTGGAAGATTCTGACAGTGGCAAGGAAAATGTTCTAGGCTGTAAGAATCCCATGGACAAAGGAACACAAGAGAAAAGAATGCAACATGTGGGGAATAGAAAGTGAATATGGCTTAGGGTCAAATGAGATCTCCCACCATCCCTCTCCAAGGGGCTCCTGAGTGTACAAGCAGACTTATTTATTAATATCTTCTTGACCACCCCCTCAATTTCTCTAACAATAACTTCTCTCTTCTAGGGTCAGAGTTCATTTCTACAGCATGACCTGGGACATCTTTCCATGTTTACAAAGTCCAACTGGAACCGCCTAATGTAGAAATTTGTGATGAATGAGGGCAGCCACATTGTCCTATAACGCCACTGCAATGTAGCACCTAGCAGAGTTCCTGGCACATAGTAGGCTTTCAATAGCATTTGTTGAGTGGATGGATGGATGGATGGATGGATGGATGGGTGAACCAAGGTAACAGTACAGGAGTGCTAAGAGTGGGTTCTAGCCCAGACTCTGATAAGGCTCCCTGCATGATCTTGACTGAGTCATATTCTATCTCTGCCTCTCCATATTCTCATCTCTAATATTAGAACTTAAACTGGATCTCTGCTTTTCTATGACATTCTAGGATTCAGAGACTATGTACTCTGGCTTACAAGGAGGGACGTGCCTTTGAGCCTTCCACTAAGCCATAGTGGAGCCTTCCACTATGACCTTGCATTCCAGCCAGGTCACTTAGGAAAAACTCATAAGCACTGACTCAGAGCCTATTTGCTTTGCCTTAGCACAGTGGTTTTATATTGAACTGAAAGGTACTTAAAATCACAGGTCTTATGAACCCTCTTTCTGGTTGAGTAAAATAAGTTTAAGTAGATTAAATAGCACAGATTTGGATCTGGATTCATATTAGAATTATGTCTGTTACTCAAAATGGTTAGAATGAATAATGTATTGTCATTTTATGTGACAAGTCACTTAACTGGAAAGTTCCTGTAGGTACACTGTTCTGCCTTCCATCCACCAGTGCTATATTAACAAAGTGTTTCTGTATTCACTCAGAAATCTTTACCACAGAATAAAAGCAAAGACAGTTTCTTCTGTCCTGGTGAGAATTAGGGAATGGGCGCTTCCACTCTCTCTCCCCTGTTTTGAGGAAGTCAGAGGAAAAAGGAGACTCATGCACTTTGGTGGTAATTGACAGTTGACTTGGTGCCAGTATATGTAATATTTCAAGCTCCATCCTTGCTGGTGTTTTTAAAAAGTCACTGCTTTTTCATTGGTCCAAATTTGTACACTGCTGTCTCTCTGTAAATTGTGTTGCCAGAAACAATCTTGCACTAGTTGAAATGAATATAACCTTGATGACTCATGAACGGAGTAAGTAAATGGGAAATGTTCTAAAAGCAAATCGAGTGTACTCTGCCTTTTTGCAAGAAAAACCAGCAACTCATGAGCAAAATGAACAGGGAGATACAGGAAATAAGGAGAAAAAACTATCTGTGGGAAGGAAAGGCGGGTAGGAGGAAGGTAACAAAGAAAATTATAAGCAGCAATACCTTTACCTATGTACATCACAATTTTAAATTTCAAGACTTGATTTCATATCAACTTACCCTCCCCCTGGAAAAACACAGAGGGTTTGGTATGTTTTTTTGTTTTGTTTTGTTTTGTTTTTTTAATTTTCATTCACTCACTGCGCTAGTAAATGTGTATGTCTGGTCTTCATAGTGCTTGTGCAATAAAAGAGCCCTTCTGAAAGCACACCGCCAAATATCTGCACACATTTTGGACTTCTGTGCAATACCAAAATCCAAATGAACTCCCTGTAGCATATCTTTCAACTCCCTTTCCCAACACTCAGCATGTACAGTTTGAAAACTATAAGAATCAAGTATATTATAGAGACAAAGACACAAAATATTTGATACTAAGACCTGCCTTGAAAATCTGGCCTATCTTGTTTCCACGACTACGTCTGAAAATAATTTGAGGGGACGACTGTCAAGTATGTTATTTTCTGTAATCCTCTTCTTATCTATTTCACAGATGGGGAAATTGCCCATGGCTACACACACCCAGTAGTAGGGATTTGAATTCAGGCCAAAAAAGCTTCATAGAAGCTTTGGAATCCAAGGCTTGGATTCTATGTACTGCACCAAGAAAGATCTCACTTGGAAATGAGAAATGACTTAAGATGGTTTCTAGATGGAATTTGGTGCGGGGCAGCCTATTTCCGTGTGGCTGATAATCTTTACTTCCCCATGGATCAGTCTATCCCTTGGTTCCAGTAATTGTGGCTTCCAGACCCAGGAGTGAGGGTAGAGCCAGCAGCTTTAGATTATACCCATAATTACTCTGACCATTGTTCTAAGTTCCAGAACTTTGAGCTGTCAAGATCTGTTCCCTAACCTATCATGGATCAAAACTTATCTCTCCTTTTACCAATTTCCACAGATAGTCATTGACTGCAGAGGTACAGTCAGCTGATGGAAGAAACCAAAATGTTGGCTCTTAAAGGATTTAATTAGCAAAGTGAATCATTGCTTACCACAGTGTCCATTTGTGTTTATTGCTCCCATTATGTTGTATATTTTTTAAGTGTGGGAACCCCATTTTATCATGTCTGACTTTATATTCCAAATGCTCAACTCAGTGTCTGATGCATAGGATGTACTTCAAAATAAATAATGGATGGGTAAATAAAGGAGCAAATGCATAGCAGTAAGAGTTAGCAGGTGGTATGCAGTTTGATGGGAGAAGTGCAGAGTGCAATGGAGCCCTAGAAGGGGGAATAAAAATTGATGAGTACACATTGAATTTGACATATCATGAGCCATCCAAAGTGCTGCCCTTTCAAGCATGAGATTAGAGGGAGAGATCTGTGATGAAGAGAGTTTCCACTATAAGTATGGTAGGGAGTGTTAGAGGTGAATAGAGAATGTTTCTCCTGATGGATGGGGACAGGAGGAGTTTGCTAAGAGAGGACTCCACCATAAGGACCATGGAAAGACATGTTAACCCTTTAGATGTTCAAATATCTACATGAGATGTACAGTGTCTAGACCAGCATAGTCCAACAGAAGTATAAAGTAGGCCACATTACAATGACACAAATAATTTTAAATTTTCTAATAGCCACATTTTAACAAGTAACTTTATTACCCCATATATATTCAAAATATCATTTCAACATGTAACCAATATAAAAATCATTAATATGGTAATTTGCACTCCTTTTTTCATCCTGAGTCTCAAAATCCATTATTATACACTTACAGCCCATCTTAATTGGACTGGTCATACTGCAAGTGCTCAATAAGCAGCATGTGGCTCACGTCTACTGTATTGAACAGTGAAGATATAAAACATTTATAGGCCAGTTATCAAGAGAGGTCAAATATGCAATAAAAAACAAATGCTCTTTATTCTTCTGTAGTGAAAGAGGAGAAATTGAATATCTCAATATGCCAGCATTTTATATACATCATCTCATGTCTCCCTAAACAACTCATGGAGGTAAATGTCATCATATTACATTTATTAAAGATGAAATAGAGCCTCAAAGAGGGTGAAATTTACCCAAACCACACAGCAGTATTTATACATCCAGTATATGAAAACACATCAATATGCTTCCAAATCTTCACTCTATTAAAACCTCCAGACTGTCATTGAGAGAGAAGATATCACAAAAACCTAATCAGAAATGTTTTGAGCTTGGCATCAATTCAAATATTTTTATTCTAGTTTATTTTTATATGAGAGCATTGAAGCCTGAACATGCAATAATTTTTATATGAGAACATTGAAGCCAAGCCCCTCTAAGAGATCATTTCAGATCCACGATTCTTTGAAATACTTTAATAGTAGGATTTCTAGCACCATTTTTCCCCCAGAGCTAATTAAAATTTTAGAGCTGAGTTTTCTTCATTTATAAAATAAGAAATCTCTCTGCCCTACCTACCTTCAGAATTTTTTAAAATGAGGACCTCCCCTAAAGAAAGAGGGATGGGAAAACATTTCATTGCAACAGGCTTTTATGAAATTTCATGATCAGGAATTATGTTAGTCTGAATTTGTGTTCCTGGATCTCATAATTATTTCTTTATAGGTTTTGAAAGCCAGTGAGTCATTCCGTGGCCCAAGGGCAAGTTCAAGAGGCTCAGATATCTTACTTTGACTTTAGAGATGCATGTTGAAAGCTCTGATAGAGAAGGACATTTCAGGAGAGAAATCTCACAACTAATGAACCCTTTCTTCTCCTCAGGGCCTATCAGCAAAATGGTGGAATCACAGACACTTCCAACATCACATAAAACCAAACACCTACCCCAAAGACCCAGATGTTGATGTAGGCCCACTTTTCCTGGTTGGAGACTCACAGCCTGTCAAGGTAGGTTTAGAATTCCTGAACATGTGAGAAATATTCCTGGAAGTGGTTCCTGGAAATACCTATGGTCTTGCCCAGGAAAAATCAAGATGGGGATTCCCATTTCAAGCACGTTCTCAGAGTATGTCTCCTTTTAACTTCAGAACATAGACATGAGATAACAGAATCTGGGGTTGTATGGATAGAAGGAGATGTGGAACATGAGATTCTATGACCCTAAAGGACATCCAGCCAACCTCCTACAATAGGAAATATGATAACCATATCACTCTGCATGAACAATTCTGGTGACAGACAGATCCCTGCCATCACTACTACCTCTGAGGAAACACAAAATTAGTGTTAGTGAAACCAGATGACTAAGGTTGGAAACCAGATGACTAAGTTTAATGAGGATATGAAGACATTCGCTCAAACTTCTCTAGCAAGAAGTTCCTTTGGCCGAGGTCAGAAAGGTTGCTGCCTGTGTTCTCCTCTAGGATTTTGATGGATTCCTGTCTCACATTTAGGTCTTTCATCCATTTTGAGTTTACTCTTGTGTATAGTGTAAGAAAGTCATCCAGTTTCATTCTTCTGTGTGTGGCTGTCCAATTTTACCAGTACTATTCTTTGAAGAGACTGTCCTTTTTCTATTGGATATTCTTTCCTGCTTTGTCGAAGATTAGTTGACCATAGAGCTGAGGGTCCATTTTGGGGTTCACTATTGTGTTCCATTGATCTATGCCTGTTTCTGTGCCAGTACCATCTTGTCTTGATGATGATCTTTGTAATACAGCTTGAAGTCCAGAATTGTGATGCCTCCATCTTTGATTTTCTTTTTCAACATACTTTTTGGCTACTTGGGGTTTTTTCTGATTCCATACAAACTTTAGGATTGTTTGTTCCCACTCTATGAAAAATGTTGATAGTATTTTTATAGGGATTCCATGGAACGTATAGATGGCTTTGGATAGCATAATAGTTTAACAATATTAATTCTTCCAATCCATGAGCATGAAATGCTCTTCCATTTCTTTGTGTCTTTCTCAATTTCTTTCATAACTTTTCTATGGTTTTCAGAGTACATAACCTTTACCTCTTTGGTTATGTTTCTTTCTAGGTATCTTATGGTTTTTGGTGTAATTATAAATGGGATTGATTCCTTGATTTCAATCACAAGAAAGAAAATTGGAAGGAACACAAATACATGAAGGTTAAAGAGCATCCTACTAAAGAATTAATGGGTCAGCCAGGAAATTAAAGACAAATTTTTAAAAAATACATAGAAGCAAATGCAAATGAAAACATGACAGTTTAGAACTTTTGGTATACAGCAAAGGCAGTCCTAAAAGGGAAATACATAGTAATAAAAGCCTTTCTCAAGAAACAAGAAAAGTCTCAAATACACAACCTAAACTTACACCTAAAGGACCTGGAAAAATAACAGTGAATAAAGCCGAAATCCAGCAGGAGAAGAGAAATAATAATAAGTAGAACATAAATCAATGATACAGGAATTTTTTAAAAACAGTAGGCACTGACGGGGGCACTTGGCGGGATGAGCACTGGATGTTATGCTATATGTTGGCAAATTGAACTCCAATAAAAAAATTTTAAAAAAGAACATAATGTGAACTGAGAATATTAAAGAGATATTTTGCCCATTTCATGATTGGATTGTTTGTTTCTTTGGTGTTGAGTTTAATAAGTTTTTTATAGATCTTGGAAACTAGCCCTTTATCTGATATAAGAAAAAAAAAAAAAAAAACAGTAGAAGGGCAGCGCGAGTGGCTCAGCAGTTTAGCACCACCTTCAGCTCAGGGCCTGATCCTGGAGACCTGGGATTGAGTCCCATATCAGGCTCCCTGCTTGGAGCCTGCTTCTCCCTCTACTTGTGTCTCTGCTTCTCTCTCTCTCTCTGTCTATCATGAATAAATAAATTTTAAAAATCTTTTAAAAAAAGAATTAAAAATGCTTTTTCTTTTTCTTTTTTTTTTAAAGATTTTATTTATTTATTCATAGACACAGAGAGAGAAAAGCAGAGACACAGGGAGAGGGAGAAGCAGGCTCCATGCAAGGAGCCCGACATGGGACTCGATCCCTGGTCTCCAGGATCACACCCCAGGCTGCAGGCGGCGCCAAACCGCTGCGCCACCAGGGCTGCCCAAAAATGCTTTTTCTTAACCAAAATCAAACTTACAGCATCTCACAAAGAAAGTTTTCATGGAACCCCAAAATATACTCATCTAAAAAATGCTTACACATTTGAGAAATAAGACAAAATCAGGGAAGGTCCCAAACATTTCCTATAGATCAATGGTTTTCAACCAGAAGTAATGTTGCCCCAATGGGACATAGACAAGAATGTGCAGAGATATTTTTGGTTAACACATGGAGGGGAAGGGATGGGGCTGGCACCAAGTAGGTAGAAGTCAATGGTTCTGTTAAACACCCCAAAATACACAGAACAATCCTTAACAACAAGAAATTACCTGGCCCAAAATGCCAACAGTGCTGGGGTTGAGAGATTCTGTTGCAGATAGTCTGATTTGCCCAAATGTTTCACACCAGTACTCATCTGTAACATGCCTCATCAGGATATCTTGTGGGACCATTTTTTGAGATATGGGGGTCAATTCCCACTGCTGGCCCTTCCACTGCTGGAATTCTGCAGCCCCATTCTATAGTAGTCACCCTCTCCTTCTCCTGCATTACTAAAAAGAGGAATAAGGACATCAGTGCCCCATTTTGAAAGGTAGCCTATTTCTAACCTAACCAGAGGTGTGTTCATGTAAGAAAAAAGCTATTGGAATTTCTTATCTGAGACTTCTTCCCTGTCTGTAGTGCTGCATTGTGACCTTATCTCATGAGGAATAAATGGATGATATGGATTCACTGCAGAATGCCCATCTCACAAGACTCTCTGCCCTTGGGAGCTATTTCATTGTGTCCTTTTCCTTCAAATGCCAACTTAGCATCTCAGGTACAAGTAAGTCATGCTCAAACTGTCAAAGAGAAACCGAGCTGGACATTTTTTAAAAGTGACAAGACAGATTATATTCAGGCTTCTATAGTAGGGGAAAGGGACTTCAGTACAAACTGAACTCAATTAAAACAAAAGGTGGGAGATTTTTTTAAACACTGGGTGTGCTAAAGGAGGGGAGGAAAAGTTGATCAGTGTGGTTAGGTCATCTGTGTCCGCTACATAGTGCTTATGAAAATTAGGGTCTCACCCTCCACACACAGAGAAAGAAACTGGGATGAATCATCCTAATCTGGATGATTACATTCAAAGGAATGACTGCGAGATCCTCAAGAAAGACATTTATGGGTCATAAAAGATCCATCTCAAAGAGACAGAGAAAGGATTTTACTATTGTAAGTTTTCTAACAGAAATAAAGGAAGATCTGAGGCCTACAGTCAGTTTTGGCTTGAACAAATAGTAAATTCTTTTGGCAGTATTGGACTTTCTTAGGCAGAACTGTAAGGGCACTGGGGTTATCCTGGAGGCATGACCTTGAGTTGTTAGAAACTGTTTGTGTTTAATCAAGTCTCAGTGTAGGGTATCAACAAAATCATTTGTGCTACAGGTTTGGAGAATTTGATAGTCTGGAAGCCAACAGGGAGACCTAGTAGAGAAAGAAGGTTCTAACTAAAGTCTGGTTGAGGACAGAGTTGTCAAAATTCAGAGGGACTCCATCAGATTCCTTTGTGCTCTAGACAGCTTCTCTGGTCTTGGGGGAGAAGCAGGTAAATAACCATCTGGTCAGAAAA
Source organism: Canis lupus familiaris (assembly GCF_011100685.1). Lineage (NCBI taxonomy): Eukaryota > Metazoa > Chordata > Mammalia > Carnivora > Canidae > Canis > Canis lupus. Next base: position 39,539,673 of record NC_049239.1, on the reverse strand, counting down.
TAAGTATAGCTTCTGTGTTTCTGCCACCTTGACATATTGTGACAGGGCCCAATCCTAAGGATTGTGATGGACTGAAGGATTCCATGGACCTCAAGAAAGTGTGAAAGTTCACAGCAGAAGCTTTTCTGGGATGCCTCCACCAAACAGCTCAAATCTTCAAAGCCCCCTTAGTCTTCTTGAGAAAGCTTGAATCAAATTCCTGTTCCAGCCTCAGAGACTCTAAGATCCCAGTGGAGTCTACGATGTGGCTGTGGTTCTTCACTTTGTATCCCTTCTCAGGGGCAACATTCCAGGAATGGCATGTTAGGGAAGCAGACTTCTGCTTATTTGCATTGGGATCACATTCTGTTCACCTACCATCTTTTTTTGTCACTGTTTTCTTTTCAGTTGTGCTTCCCCTCCTCATGCCTGTATATTTCAACCTGAAATCCTTACAAATGATATAACTCCAAAGGTATTAGAAGGTGAGTAACCTGACTCATCCTCTGAAGGTAGATGAGGTAGAAAAGGGGACATGAAAGCACTTGGTCCATTCCAGATGTAGCTTCCTTGACTAATAAGCCATAAGATTTAGCCCTAACCCAGTGAAGGGAAATGAAATTGTGTTTGGGGCATTTAACTGTCAATCATTCTCTCTGCAGGAAATTCCCTGGATCAGTAGCTTTTACATCCACTATTTCATCACTTTAGGCCCTTTCTATGGAATTCTCAGAACCATATTGCTCATATAATGTGGTCAAGTAAGAAAACAAGAATATTCTTTTATTCCTATAACCTAGATTATCCTCTTACCTACTTTATCTGAGCTATTTGTGATTAGCAGAAAATTGGGAAGCCATGCCCCACTCTCTGTAACTAAGACATTTCCATGAAAAAAAAAAGTTGAAATAATTAAATAAGAAGAGTTCCTTAGAAAAAGAATTTGCCTGATCTCGTACTTTTCTTCCCACATGCTCAATTCCCAATTTCAGAATTCCATCTGATCCCCAAGTTCTTTAGAATTGTAATCCAGCTGGACACCATAGTCCTTGCCAAAATAATGGGAAGACAGGAATTTGTAATGGTTATTTTATGACTAGAGATTCCCCCCTAAAAAAAAAAAAAAAAAAAAAAAAAAAAGACCAAATAGCTCTCTTCAACTTCCTACCTTGTTCTTCCCCTATTTGTTCACATTGTTATTTTAAACCCTACATAATAATAAGGATATTGACAGCAACTATGCATCAGGCACTCGGATAAAGGATTTATCTGCATTATCCTATTTGATGTAATCCTTGCACATTCCTGTAATGTAGATAGTATCATCTTTATTTCCCTGCTAGTCTCTCTGAAGTTCAGAGAGATTAAATCATTTGTCAAGGTTATAGAGCAAGTTAGGGCCAGTGACAGTACCAAACCAGAACTCGAGCCTAGTTCTATCTGATGACAATATCAAGGCTGTGAATCACTTTTTGTATATGCCCTAGATATCTTTTGCTCATTGGGCCAATGCTGCAGCAAACTTTGGAGTCACTATATACACTAGGCTGCAAGGCTGGTCATGTGACCAAAGCCTATTGTGTCATCTCTACATATAACTCCAAAGAGCAAAACAAAGTACCACCATTTTATTGGAATCTTTGATACCCTTCCATTTCCTCCAATGCTCAGCCAGATCCGAGTTGTACAAGCCCAGTGATGGTAACTGAAACACCTCAAGGAGTCACCACTTCCTCCTTTTATTCTCTGAAAGGTTTCTTGAAAGTCCGTGGTTGACATATGTCACACAGATGAGCCACATAGCAATGAAAACAAGCAAAGAGGAGAACCAGGACTGGCTTAGCACTCAGGTAATGGTGGAGTTCCCAGGAGAAGATCCTTCAGATCATACTGATTTAGAGACAGATTACCTCAAATGATAATAATTTATACTTATGGAATGAACGCTTGCTAGGGGCCAGGCATGGTCCACTGCTTTGCACTTAACTACATAACACAGTTGCTATGATTATTATCACTTTACAGATGATAAAATTAAGATGTGAGGAAGTATAATAATCTATGTAAGACCACACAGCTAGTAAGTGGTAGAAAGTAGTTTTTAAACATAGGCAGTCTGATTTCAAAGCCTTTGCTCTAAACTAAGGGTCTGTAACTACAGTCTAAGAGCCAAATCCAGCCCACTGCCTGTTTTTGTAAATAAAATTTTATTGGAATACAGCCATCCTTGTACACTTAAATATTATCTATGACTATCCTCACACTACAATAGCAAAACTGACTAACTATGACAGATAATTAAAATATTTATGGCCTTGCACTTTATAGAAAAAGTTTCCTGGCCTGTCCCCACACAACACAGCCTTTCAAGTGAATCCCAGCTCCTAGAATTACAAAATGAGTTTTATACCCAGAATTCATCTCATTTCATTGTATAGATAGAAAGGCCCAAAGAGGAGACATGGTATGCTTTCTGAGCATGCTGTTAATGATTAACAGAGTTATGATTACTGCAGAATAACTCTGCTTCCTAAGCCTTCCACTGGCTGTGCCATGATTAACTGGAAAATCCAATCATTATACATGCCACTCTCTTTTCCAAACTCATTACCAAATTCAGTGGACCTTCCATTAGGGCATAGAGCATTGGTTCTCAAACTTTTTGGTTGCAGAATCACCTTATACTCTAGAAGTTATTGAGAACCTCAAAGAGCTTTTGTTTATACAGGTTATAGCCACTAGTATTTACTATATTTGAAATTAAAACTGAAAATTTGTTCATTAATTAACTTTAAATAACAAGAATAAAACGAATACAAGTTAAACATCAGACTGATGATATCATCCCATTTTTAGAAGCCTCTGGAAAAAAATCCACTGTACAAGCATGAGAGATCAAAAATGAAAAAGGTAAATACCATCTTAAAGTATGCTGGAAATAGTTTTGATCTTGCAGATCCCCTGAAAAAAATCCTAGAGAACCCCAACGTGCTCTCAAGTACACTTTGAGAAACACTGACGTAGAACAACCACAAAACTAACATTCAAAATGGCAACAACCCCAACTAGAATTAAACCTTAGAAAGGCATTGAGTAAAATGACATTCATAAGAGTTCTTAATCTTGACAGTTTGGAGAAGCCCATGAACCCCTTCTCAGGATAAAGATGTTAAATCAAAGGAAACTACTTACACTGAAATGCACTTCTGTGCCCTGAATCTGTGGTTGGAACAATTGAATGCCTTACTTCCCATCCAGAAGTCCTTTGTGCATACTCTAAGGAAATGGTATTCTAACGCCTACAATCTCTACCAAAATCCCAATTCCACTTCCCTCTACCACAGTCATCATTCAGACACCTTAGCCCTTTGTATCCAATGGCTGATAGTGATTTAGCCCCAGATCCCAAACATACTTCTTCATATCTATTGCCTTGTATAAATTTCTTAGCAAAATGCCTTATCACCTTTTTAAATCATAAGCTCCTTGAGATCTCTCACTGTGTATCATTTTTATCCCTCATAGTTTCTTATACAAAACAGGTACTTGTTGAACTACTGACTTATTAAAGGAATAAACACTTTCTTTGTTCAACACTTAGGCTTATTTATATCTAATATAAGCTTTTTATTTGCAGGTCTTGGCCACCTGTAATGCTGAACAGTCCTTTTTCAATGACTAGTTCACTGGGCACCTGAACTTCTAAATCGAGCACAAGTGAGTAGTAAAAACAGTCCATGATAAAAGCCAAGGGCTTTTAGAACAACACCCCCATACAGTCCAGAGCAAAAAACTACACTCAGGGTTTGAGAGAAAAAATGAATGAGAATTCTCTAAAAGTTGCTAACTTTCTATTAACATTAATGGTAAGGAAGGGAAGAAAGAAAAGGAGGTGCAACAATTGTGAGTAAATGGAGTGAAATCTTGGAAAAATACCAATGACTCAGTTTCTAGATTCCCAAGAACTTAGGAATTGGTGGTTATTTTCTTTGCATGTGGTTTGTTGGCAAAACCCAAGAAAAATCATGATACTGTATAACCAAGTTATGTTAGAGCTGAGGTTACAAAGTAATCAACAAAGAAATCCAGTTCCTGGGGTAATTTCCAAATGATAACTGGAAATACTTTACCAATAGGCAGTTAGGTGGATGTGCACTAAAGAAAGAGAAAATGATAGTATTTTGAAAGTCAATCTCTCCAGAATATTCAAGGAAGAGACTTTCCACATCCTTTTCATTGATGACATATCCATAATAGTCAGAGAAGGTATAAGATGACATGAGTAGGTATAAATACCTAACCTTATACCTACTCATGGGATTTTTTCATCCATACTTTCTCTCATGTTAGTCCTTTAAAATCTCAGCAAGGGGCACCTAGGTAGCTCCCTTGGTTAGGCATCCAACTCTTGATTTCAGCTCAAGTCATGATCTAAGGGTCCTGAGCTCCACGCTAAGCCCAGAGTCGGCTGGAGATTCTCTCCTTCTCTCTCTTTGCCCCGCCCCTGCCCCTCCACTTGTACCCTCTATCTCTCCCTCTCTAAATTAAATAAATAAATAAAATATTTAAAATCTCAGCAAAGCAGTTATGATTATTATTCATATCTTATCAAAGAGAAAGTTAAAATCTAAGAAGTTCATCTGGCTGATTAGTGAAAGCCTTGGATAAAACTCATGTCTCCTCACTTCTTTTTCCTATCCTAGAACTTTCCCTCACATACCTTGACGAAAACTTACTGAATACTCAACTTATTCATTGTGCAGGAGTTAGATGTATATACGGAGAGAGACAGAAGTGTGGGGGATGGTTATCTCCAGCTATCTAGGTAATTCAAAATGGTAGAAAACACTCTACTTTCATTTGACCTGGTCAAAAAAAATCATATTTGATAGAGGTAATTCTCTTAGGTCTTCCCAAATATTTACCACCCACAGGGCTTGCAGAGGGCTAAGAAATAAGGTTAGAGTGTTTTGGCAAGAGTCTTTGAACTTTCTGGAACAGAATGCAGACCAAATGTCAAGGTTGGGTCTGCATTGCTAATAGAGTTTTATCTAATAGTAGGGGAAAGAGAACTCCTTCAGGTTGCTCTTTTGATCTAAGTTTTATATCTCCCATCTCTGTTTCTCTAGTCTGTTTCCCACAATGCCACGCCATAATTATCACAAGGTGGCACCTCTGGTGAGGTCACTGTGTGCCAAGCATGGATTGCCATATGTGAATAAGCCTATGTTGAAAGCATTTGGAGATATTGCTGTCTCTACCCCAGACTCTACCCTACCTTGTGAATCATTTGCTCAACAACTATTTATTAAGGGGCATCTGTGTGCCCAGCATGGACATGAGACCCTTCAGTACAACATCAACAATGCAATGATAATAATTCTTACTGTGTATCTACTGCCATCTAGGTACTTCTTAGTGAAAATGCCTTGCTGTCCTACTAAATTTCAAGCTTCTTAAGACCAGGATTGTGTGTTATTTGTCCCTGTAAAGTCTTCAGAGATTAAACATGCTTTAGAATTTATGTGCTAGGAGGGACTCTCCAATCATTTGACTCAGAGTTACAAACTTAGATGCCTACAAGTTCCAGGGACATAAATGTGTGGATCAGGGAGAGGAAATTGACCAAGAGCAGAGAAGCCTGCAGGAACCGAAAATCTGTATTCATCTCAGTGAATTCACACCTCCCTAGAGAACATTAACAGCCCATGATCTGGAAGTAATAAGTTTCTCTTTCTTTTACAATTAGAGAAAAAAAAATGCCAGTGTCTTGAATGAAGCCAACAAGGTCAGGCCTGGCCTGATCTAACCCCTGGATAGTGCTCTAGTTCCAGACTTCCCATCACTCCTGTTTCCTTCTTCCTCCTTCTAAGTATTTGGCTTCTCTTCAGTTGCTACAGAATTCCCTGCCCCTTACCATTCCCGTCTTTTGCCACCTCTTCTTCTGCCTAGAATGCTCGTCCAGCCCACCACCTCTCTTCATATGACCTTCTCAATTTCCATCTACTCTCTAAGACTCAGAAGTGCCTCTTCTTCGTCTCAGTCACCCCTAACCCCCAGGACTAAATCCATCACTCCCTCTTGCAGAATCTGCTTCTCTTCACTTGTGACCTTTATCACAATCACGATTAAGTAACATCATGGGTAATAAATTATTTAATACGTGTCTCCCAAGCTAGACCAGGAACTACATGTAGATGGAACTCATGTCTCTCCTACTCATTGCTATATCCCCAAAGCCTAGAAAAAATATCTTTCACGTTATAAAATATGATGGATGGGTAGATATAAGATGGGTTGGCATAGAGGTATATGCTTTATCTTACAGAAATTCAGAGAAGCTTTTTTTTAAGCTTTTAAGGACAGTTGATAATTTGGGGTACAAAAGAGAATAAAATGAAAGAAAAACTCAATATCCTTCCTAAAGGAAAAGCTGCTAAAAAACAATGCAGTGTATTTGACTCCCTTCACTGGGAAACAGAAAAAAGACATCTGTCAGATATAGCTGAAAATGACAACATTGCCCTGAATCAAATAAAAGAGTACATGTTCCATGGAGCAGCAACTTTTACATTAAAGTCTTACCTACTGATGATTTTGTTTACTTCTCTTTCAGGGCCTTGAAGAAATCTGCAGCCCTCTGGATGGATGCTTACTATGAGACATGTGAAGCAGAGCATCAACATTGACACATATGTAGCTGCATCTTTGAAAGGAGTTGATGAATGTGCAAGAGCTCTTTCCTGCTTACCTGCTGGTGCCTTTGGGATAACTGAGTGTGCCAAGAGTGTGAATTCCCAGGACACATGATAACCCCTTCCCTGAAGACTTTCTCTGCAAATGCGAAACAATGGAAACACGAGTTGGCCAGGGTGACAAAAGGGAAATGGGAGCCAAATTATTTTATTTCTTCAGTAGAATCTTGAATTTAGTTCTACCAATAGACCTAATTGGATCACCTCCATCACTGGGACATAAGCACAGGAACCAGACAAGAGTTTTTACTGATGGGATGGATATAGGAAGAAGTGGGTCAAAAGAGAGACCTCTGATGGGCACTTTGAAAAACACTGCAATTGCTCTTAAAAGACAATGGTGTTTAAGAAATTTCTGCTGAAGTATAAGTCTTTGCTTATTCTTTACTTAAATGTGTGAGCCTCTTTTTCTTTAAAATTGAGTCTAATTAACAATACAGTCTCCTTATATGTTTCAATCTTCATTTTAGATTTTCATTTTTGTATCTGCATATATATATTTTGCTTCTAAATTATGAAATCTCTTAAAGGAGCTCCCTATATCCAGGCCCAACAGCCACTGATCAAGAAGGTTAGATTCTTTATTTTAAAAGTATTGGTCTTCTGCTAAAGTACAAACTGTCCTTGAACATAAGATTAATTTGCCTAATCCATACCCAATAGAATAGAACTACTATACCCTGTTATTGGGTAACTCTGATGAAGAAAAGAGATTTGTTTTCTGTAATGTAGACCCCAGGCTGTGTCAAGGCATTTTTCAAGCTTAGCATTGAATAAAGCATGTCTTAGGGCAAGAGAGTTTCAATGCTAGAAGGATAAGTGGACACTCTCAGCACCATATTGATGTCTAGCATCTGTGCTTTTGCTCATCTATTCATGGGGTCATGTTAAAGTTGACTCTAGTTGTGAGAAGGGAAAACAACACAAACTTCCATCTGTAGCTCCAAGTAAGTCAGCATTATTATCTGTTGTCTGAATTTCTACCAGGAAGCATGTCTTTCCCTTTCTCCAAAGCCCGCAAAATACTCTTTTTCTTTGTTTCTTGATTAAGTCCCTGGGTTCCAGAGCAAAGATCCTATGGCAGAAGCAAGTGTGATGACTTGAAAGAAGTCACTGGTGCATTGGGAGCAGAGGCCAGAGAGGTACAATGAGGATGATGAAAGACAATACATGAGGTTACTCGCAGGTCCAGAGAAGTTAACCATGTATGTCAAAGTTCAGAAAGCAACAACTGGTCAGGAGGAAGGAACATTGGAATGGTAATAATATAAAACAGCTAAGTTGTGCAAAGGTTAGAAAGGAAGAAAGCTTTGTTAACTTCCTGATTCTTTTGATATAAGTCCTAAACGGATATGGCAAGAACCCATATTCCACCTCCTTGTGGATCTACATGTGATTTCTCCTGCCTGAAGTAAGTTACAAGTGGTTGTGGGGTACAATGATTTTCTCTGCCTCATCAAGCCCAATTCCCAGGGATACTCAAGAATTATTCTTCTCCTGGTCACTTGAAATGAGAGCAACCAGATCTCTCCATGGACAGATTCACTACCTCAAAGATGTCCCTCCCTCAATGTCAAAACCAGCTTACTTGGCAGTTGCCCAAATAGGATTGGTTACTGTGGGACCAAACAAATCTGGGAGACTGAGACATATTATGTAAGGTAAACATGTGAAATCAGTTCAAGAAAGCTGCTAAAGAATAAAAATTTATGATGGAGTAAATTTATCGGGCTTAGTGGATCTCATGTCAGCCTAGTAGTCATTTTCCTGAACTATCTCAACTGATTTCTTTCCCTCCTTGTGAAGACTGGTATTTGTACTTGGTCTTTTATCACGTCTTTTATTTTATTACTTTTACAGGAAACCTCCTAGAGAAGGACAACCAAGGCCTGCCTGTCATGTACACAGCTTCCCAGACCATTGAGAACTGAGTTAGAATCTAGATGGCATTCCATTTCTGTTTTCCAGAGTATAGGGATCTGCTCTATGGCTACATGAATGAAGGTGAGCCAGACTTCTGCCTCTTTAAACTCCTGGAAGGGGCACCTGGGCAGAGAAATCAGTTGGGCATCTGATTCTTGGTTTCAGGTCATGATCTCAGGGTCCTGAAATCAAATGGGCTCCATGTGCAGTGCAGAGCTTACTTAAGAGATGCTCTCTTCCTCTCCCTCTCTCCTCACCATGCTCACTCTCTGGTTCTTTCTCTCTCTCAAATAAATAAATAACTCCTGAGAATTAAGTTACAGCCCTACTTAAAACTCTTCAATGGATTTCCATTGCTCTTGGAATAAGGACCAAACCCTAAAATTGCCAATAAACTTTAACTACATTGGCCCGTCCCCATGCACCCTGCCCCAACTTGTACCACTTTTTGCTCCTTCTGCTTCCGCCCCCATAGCTTCTTCCAGTCATCACACTCCCTTCTGCCACAGGGTCTTTGGTCCTAAACCCGGTGCCTTAACATCTATGTCACCCCGCCGCCCCGCCCTCACTTCTTCTCACCTGGTTACATGCCACTCACCTGCTGATCTCTGGGCAGCCTTCCCACTAAATCAAGGTTTATGATAATATGCTCTATAGCCATTACTACAGGCAACATTTTACATTCCTTTGTGTGATTCCCTAATTTGTTTGTCTTCTACTCAAGCTTGCAATATCCATGACAGTAGGAATTGCCTTACATGTTAGAGACACACAATAAAGATGTATGGAAGCAAAGGAGGTAGGAAGGCAGGAGGAGAGGAAGAGACATACATGAATGTAATTCTTTCTAATTAGATATAAAGGCAAATTTTTTCAAGTATATGAAAAGCAATTCTATATTCTGACTCTGAATTATTAAATTTCTTATCAAAACTTAATAACATCTACTAAGCGGTGAGTACTGAGCTACACTCTTCATGGCTTTATTCCATTTAATCCTCATAATAGACCCATGGGGCAGGTCCTATAATTAATCCCACTTTGTAGATGAAAAACCTGGAGCTTAGGTAAACCAAACAACTTGCCTGATGTCACAGGTAAGAACTAGTGGAATAGTTTCAGACCCAGGGATATGTGACTGTATAGTCAGCAGCTGTTAATTTCCATGCTAAGAAATTCAAAAAAGCAGAATTATGTGACATTAGTGGACATGGACAGTTGGTATTTCTGGAATATCTCCAATAGCTTGCCAGGAGCTGATGGAATAAGCATTAAGGTATTAGCTCTTCACCTCAGCAGGAAGAGGTGCCCCCAGGGAAAGGAAGGCCAGAGGAGCATATGACAGGCACAGCACCAACTTAGAAAGGATTCCTGTTGACTAACCTTTACCCACCAATCTTAAAAGAGTATCCTGCTCAGAGAAATTTCACTTGGGAGTTGTCAAGCTGAGATATAAGCTTTCAGAAATGACAGACACTTCATTAACATAAAGGAACAGGATGAAGAAATGGATTTGAGGTTTTGTGGTGATTTAACAAGAATTCAGCCAAAGGAAAATTCATCTTTCTTGTGGCTATCTTAATGTGGCCTTCCCTAAACCCTATTTCCTCTAAAGCCTCATACCTCTTGGTAAAATGAGGCAGTGAGAACATGCATGCACTTTCAATTGGTCATTAAGTAAGATTGACTAGAATAAAAGTCAGAACCTAGGTTCTAATTTCAGCTAACACCTACAATGAAATTAGCCAGGTCATTTATACCCTTCATACCTCAATCTGTGAAATAGGTGTGATACCTTCTTTTACCTAGCCTACATGCTTCATAAAATGGTTGGGACAAATGAGTAAAGCAAATGGAATAGTTTCATAAGCTGAGAACACCCATCCAGATGCTCATTACTGCTGTTTTGTTATAATGAGGTTCCTCCCATTCAAGACCCACCAAAAACAAAAGAGGTCATAAAGTCACACGGGCCCACAGGGATGGGAAGACACTAAATCATTTTAATAACTATGGGGGCATTTTTCCCCAAATGAGAAGCTTGTGAGTCACAAGTGAGAAAATGATTTCTCCTGTGGCAACAAGTAACACCCAAGAGTCACCTTCCACATCTGGCTGTATTAAGTCCCCTGGGACCAACATCCAGATCTCAGGCTGGAGGGATAGAAGAGAGTCAGAAGTTCTACTTATCTGAATTTCTGGTTAACCATGTGTAGGCACAATTCTTATTGTTGGAAATCATCCCAATATAAGTGTACAGTTTGTTGCTAACCAGTATATTATAGAATCTCTCTTAGCTATAATCACCAACCTTAAAGATATAGAAGATACAGGACATTGAACTTAAACCCTCTTGATGGTAGGAATATACACAGGTAATTTTTTTTTCCCAACATCATTTACGAAAGTTTGCAAACAGACATCAATGTTGAGAGAATTTTTCAATTAACATCTGAATAGACATCATCTACATTCAACATTAACATTTTAGAAAACTCATCTCATTTCATACCTATTTTGTCCATTAATCCACCTGATTTGTGTGTGTGCTTCAAAGTAAACCTCCAGAGGCTTACTTTTAAAAATAACCCTCAGAGTAGGCAAACCACAAAAGTATATTTCTCTTCTTCAATAAAGAATTGGTGAAAATTGTAGAGCAGCTTCATCTTGCAAGGCATTTTAAGAGAATTTTGCTATAGGGGAAAATAACATTGTTAACTTTCTGCAAAATTATTAATTCATAATAAACATCGTGCATACATTTATCTTTCACTGTTTTTCACTTCCTCATACATTTATCTTTATCATGCTCTTTCATTTGGCAACAGTTATAAGCACCTACCATTTGTCAGGCATTGGGCAGGTGATGTGAACAAGAGAGGCTGGAGCCTGGTCTCTTGGAGTTTACATTCTACTGGAGAAGACAATCAATAAACAAGAAAATGGAAGAAAAAGCAAGATGATTTTGTAAAAATAATATGAACCGGGCATTTTAAGAGAGAATAATAAGCAGGGGATCAGGGGAAGGTGAAAGTGACAAGAAAGTTAAGGAGCCCGCCATAAGATCCTGATGAGCAGGACTATCAGAAGATAGTGCAAAGTCCCTGAGGTAGGAACAAGCTACCATTCAAATAACAGAGAGGAGGCCTGTGAAACTGTGGAACAGTGTGCTAGGTTCTCCCCTCACTTTCACCTCAACTTCATGAGTCTATTTTTGCCTTGGCTTTTCAGCAGCATTCAAACATAATTTTCTATTATTTGTACAAGCGTGGTTTTCTCTGGGACATCTCCCCAGACTTAACTGACCAGGTTAAGTCTCCCTTGATAAACCCCAACGCCCTGTGCACCTCACTGATACAAGTTATCCCTGCCTATACACCCACTACACTGAAAATGGCATGGAATCTGTCACTCATCATTTTATTACCAACCCAGCCCATTGCTTGGCATTCAGTGGGTGTTCAGCAAGTGTTTTAGTGAATAATTAATTAGTTAGTTAGAGCTATGGTATATAAGCCTCAATGAAAGTTGCATTGAGATCACATCGAAAAAAATCTAAAATGCCAGGCTGGAAAACCTATGCTTGGTTTAGTAGACTATGTGGGTCCACTGGGGATCTTTGAGCTGGAAAGCAGTGTAATTGGAACTAGGATCTCGAAGGACCCTTCTGGAACCATGTTGAAGGAATATTGGAAGATGAATAGCATGGAGGGGAAGGTGACCAGTAAGGTGACTAATTCAACAACCTGGGTAAAAGATGATAAGAACCTGAATTAGGCTGGTGGGATAAACAATGAAATGGAAAGGAATAAAGAAGATATGCTACAGAGGCTGGATCTGTAGAACATGGCACCATAATTAAACATTAGGGAAACCTGAAGATAACCCAAAGTCCGCATTATAGGTGGTGACCTTAACCAAGGGGCAAAAAAGTAGAAGATGAAGCAAAAGTGAAGGGCTGCTCTTAAACATCTTGAGTTTATAGTATTGAAAGAAAATCTAAGTGGGGATGGCTGGAAGATTTGGAGAAAACACCCTTGTGGAACTTGGAAGGGAAGTAAGGGCAAAGAATACCAGCTTGGACATACTCTCCAGAAAGGTCACTGAGAAAATGAGTAGAAGGAGAGACTTGCTTTGATAGAGAATCTTAAGGATGTTTTCAGTCATGTAGGGAGGAGAAAAATGGGCCAGTAGGAAAAAAAAAAAAAAAAAAAAAAAAAACATCAGCTGAGTCCTTGCAGGAAATATAAAGGAATGTCAGACGCAGAAGGTGGGAGAGAAGGAAGGTTAGAGGAGCAGCTAGGAAACAAGTTTGATACCAAGAGAAAGCATCAGAGAGGAAAGTCAATTGCATTTCATCAAAGTTTGTTCAGTATGCAAAGTTGAGTTTGGTTCATCTCAAGAAAAAAAGAAACATCCAAGCTGAAGAATGTGCCCTAAACATACTGTGCTATATTCTAAAAGGAAGATTTTGCTAATGTTTGCAAGTTTGTCATCATTTATAAAATAAAAAAAAAAACATAAGGATTTTATCTTTGCATACCACCCAAAATTCTTCCGTAATGGCACAGACATAAAATTAGAATGTTCATCTAAAACACAAGGGTAAATGGAATATGATGCTCATCGTCCAAGAGGACCCACCAGGGAACTCTGGACCCTGGGCCTCACACAGCTGAACTGAGATGAGGGGATCAATGTCTCAGCATATCAGGACATCCCAGAAAATAGATTGGAAAGCTCTGGTCAAGGGACATGTCTGGATTTCACTACTAGTCCTGCAGACAGAAATAGGAAATGCCCCTGCAAGTGTATCATTTCTTAAAAGATTGAGACACTTCCACATCAGTTGATAAATAGCCATGATTCTCTACCCTAAGTCCTACTGACTCTCTCTCCCTGGTGTTCTATCCCTTCTATCAGGACACACACCACCCCCCATTTGTCCCAGAATAAAAGTGGGTAAGTGGGTGGGTGGGTACTAATTTTCCATACCTTTTAAGCCTTCTCCAATACACTGAGAAAGTAGTTTATTTGCCAAAGACACATATCCTATCCAAAATAAAATTTAAACTCTAGGCTTCAGATGACTTGAGCTTGACCATTTCAATGTGACCAACAAAATCTCCCAATTAAGAACAACCGCCAAAGCCAAACAATGTCACTACCTAGTGACAAAAACAGTCAATAATCTTTATGCTTAGGACAAGCATTCCAAATATTCCCGATAATTGCTGCCCAGAATCCAACTGTCATATCAGTGCTCCCTGTTCAGTATGACCCCAAAAATTCCTAAGTAGCTGGAATCATTAAAGCCTATAATTTTGTAATTCTGCTCAAGCAACTGGAAAAGATTGCACAAGAGCAATTTGGGCCCTTTCTCACTGGGACAAATGCAAACATTGACTTGCACTAAAAGAATTAGTGTTCTGACACATGATTTACTGGGGGCAGGGCTACACAGAGCTGAAGAGAGAGGGAGTGAGGCCGCCCTGAGCCACAACAGGGAGTTTCTAGCCAGAGTAGTGCAGGGACAAGAGCCTCAACCTAAGGTTCTCTCTTAAAAGTTACACATCCAGGGGCATCTGAGTGGCTCAGTCAGTCAAGCATCTTCCTTTGGCTCATATCATGATCTCAGGAACATAGGATAGGATCGAGCCATGCCTTGGGCATCCTGCTCAGTGGGGAATCTGCTTCTCCCTCTCCCCTCCCCCTGTCCGTGCTCTCTCTCTCAATCTCTCTCAAATAAATAAGTGAAATCTTTAAAAATATATAAAATAAAAGTTATACATACTAAATAACACATGACCATGAGCTTGCCCTTCCTGGAGATTACTTACTTTATTCATGAATTTAAGTGTGTCTTTGTCACTTATAAAGTGGAAGGAGAATGGGGAAGATATCAGCTCCTTGAGAGCAGTGATTTTTGGCAGACTCGCTTACTGTTCTAGCTCTAGCACCAGTGCTGCCCAGAGCTAGTGCCCAATAGATAATCCTCCTTGAAGGGCTGCTTTTTGCCTCTTCAAGCCATGAAGCACATCCCCCAGTGGTCCTGCAGAGGGTACAAGGTCTGGGCCTTGCTGGAATTCCCCAGGGCAAAGCCACCAACACTATCCAGTGCAGTAATATTTGCAGAAGGACTTCTGCTACCTGCTCAGAGAACCCAACAAGTAACTCGAAACCCTGTACTGTGTGGTTAACCCATGCTGCATGCCATTGTTTTGCCCTTAAGGCATTGACAATTTTATTTTTTTTCTCATTAAACTTTTGTTTTAGTGGGTCTCAAAATTCTGTGACAGATTTTTGGTCAAGTTGTTTCCATTAAAAAGTACTGATTTTAAAAACTAATAACTTAAAACTGCCACACACACACACAAAAAAAAAAATGGTCCACAAAACATTCTCCTTTCCTTCTGAAGATTTTACGATGCATTATTATCATTAACCAGTCTTTTACTATTAAACTTAAATGGCCAATTGACACAAACAGTTCTGAGACTGTTCTTCCACCATTGATTAAGACTGGGGTGGCAGGTATTGGGGATAATATTCATTTAGCCTTCTGAGCTTTCTGGTGACTATGCCAGCTCCAGCTGCCTTCTTGTCCACTGCTTTGATGACACCCACAGCAACTGTCTGTCTCATGTCACGAACAGCAAAACAACCCAGAGGAGGATAGTCAGAGAAGCTCTCAACACACATAGGTTTGCCAGGAACCATATCAACAATGACAGCATCCCTAGATTTCAAGAACTTGGGACCATCTTCCAGCTTTTTTCCAGAACGGCGATCTATCTTTTCCTTCAGCTCAGCAAACTTGCAAGCAATGTGAGCTGTATGACAATCCAGCACAGGTGCATATCCAGCACTGATTTGGCCTGGATGGTTCAGGATAATCACCTGAGCTGTGAAGCCAGCTGCTTCCACTGGTGGGTCATTTTTGCTGTCACCAGCCACGTTGCCACGATGAACATCTTTGACAGATACATTCTTGACATTGAAGCCCACATTGTCCCCAGGAAGAGCCTCACTCAAAGCTTCACGGTGCATTTCAACAGACTTTACTTCAGTTGTAACATTGACCAGAGCAAAGGTGACCACCATGCCAGGTTTAAGAACACCAGTCTCCACTCGACCCACTGGGACAGTACCAATACCACCAATTTTGTAGACGTCCTGAAGAGGCAAGGGCTTATCAGTTGGACGAGTTGGTGGCAGAATGCAATCCAGAGCTTCAAGCAGTGTGGTTCCACTGGCATTCCCATCTTTATGGGTGACTTTCCATCCCTTGAACCAAGGCATGTTAGCACTTGGCTCCAGCATGTTGTCACCATTCCAACCAGAAATTGGCACAAATGCTACTGTGTCAGGTTTGTAGCCAATTTTCTTAATGTAGGTGCTGACTTCCTTAATGATTTCCTCATATCTCTTCTGGCTGTAGGGTGGTTCAGTCAAATCCATTTTGTTAACACCAATAATTCGTTGTTTTACACCCAGTGTGTAAGTAAGCCAGAAGGGCATGCTCATGGGTCTGCCCATTCTTGGAGATACCTGCTTTAAATTCACCAACACCAGCAGCAACAATCAGGACAGCACAGTCAGCCTGAGATGTGCCTATAATCATGTTTTTGATAAAGCCTCTGTGTCCTGGGGCATCAATGATGGTCACATAATACTTGCTGGTCTCGAATTTCCACAGGGAGATATCAATGGTGATACCACGTTCTCATTCAGCTTTCAGTTTATCCAAGACCCAGGCATACTTGAAGGAGCCTTTTCCCATCTCAGCAGCTTCCTTCTCAAATTTGTCGATAGTTCTTTTGTCGATCCCACCACATTTGTAGATGAGATGGCCAGTAGTAGTAGGCGTGCCCAAATCTACATGTCCAATAATGACAATGTTGATGTGAATCTTTTCCTTTCCCATTTTGGTTTAGGTTTAGCAGTGGTTTTCATGACACCTGTGTTCTGGCGGCAAACCCGTTACGAAACGAGTTGACAATTTTATAAAGAAGACAATATTGAGGTAAATTAAAAAGAAGGATAAAACTAAGACAGTCCAGGGCTGTCAAAAGTAGCAGGAGCTAGTGGGGTCTGAGGGGTTGCTGGGCACCTATTCAGGAGCTGCCTGTTGCCAGGTTGTAGAGGAAGGTGTCAAGGAAGGTAACATGGAGGGAGAGCGAGGAGAAGAGGGGGAAAGATGACAAGAACTGTGGGATAACTGGCTGGGGTTGGGGATATGTGGGAGGAAAGGTCTCTGGTGGAGGGGGGAGGGGAAGGAGCGACGGGGTATCAACAAGGAGAGGGCAGGGGTGTTTCGGGAGCGAGCAGTGTGGGAAGGGGCTGCCAAGCCCCAGAAACTCCCATGGGGGAGGGGGAACCTCAAGAGGGAAAACAGGGTTGGCAAAGCTAGAGGCAAACGAGGCTGGGCAGCAGAATTGGCCTCACTCCTGCCTCGCATCTAGAACATGATCTTCCCATTTCAGGGCTCATCTTTCCACCCAGAGTTGATACATGGACCTGGACAAGTTCCTGCTGGAGAATGACATCCCCACCAGCCCCAGCACCTGCCATGCCTATAGCTGAGCTGAAAGGAAAGGACCCCCATCGTCCTCCCCCACATGCACTTTGCCGCAGATTATTGGGAAGCTCAGGCAATCATAATTATTATAATACCCACTAACCTGTGCCTAGCACATACTGTGTCAGTCACACATATCCTTACCAAAATATTGATAGCATTATCCTCATTTTATAGGAGAGGAAATGGGCACAGAGAAGTTAAGTAACTTGCCCAAGGTCACACAGTTGGTAGGTAATGGCAACAAGACTTGAATCCAAGAGGTCTATCTCCATAGCCAAGTACTTCTTAGGCACTGGCACCGGGAAGGCATTCCCACTGCCCTGGCAACAATGCCTACTGGGCTTTGACCCCTGTGCCTTGAATTTCTAGTGTGCTAATTTAAACTAGGGATGGAGACAAGACAGTAGCTAAGTGTTCATCTGGCTCTGATATTCTAGTAGTTCTCATAGACAGAGGGATTATCTTGTACCTGTAGGTACTCACATGCCCTCAAATTTTTTATTAATAATTGTCAGTAATGTTTTATATCTCTCCCTTACCAGTATGTAAACTTCCTGATAGCTAAGAACTTACCCAGCATCCAAACTATCCCTTGTTCAGTATGAGACCCTCAGTGCCTAAAACGATGTCAGAATCAAATCAGGTACTTGGTGAATATCTGTAGAAAGATTGAATAATTTAACTCTTCCACCTTTTGTAACAAAATCCCTTAGCCATATAGAAATCATAAGGCATCAATCATTTTGAAAATTTCTCAGTCCAGTAAAGCTGGGATTACTACAAATCTCACCTTTCCCTGTTCATAGAACATCATAAATGATCGTGATGATAATATTAGCCTAGGAAATGCCTCTATCAAAAGGTATTTTTGTAATTGAGGGCCAAAGCCTAGTACCAGTTGACGCAAAGAAGGTGACCAAAATGCATCAGAGCCAGGTGTCCATCCAGGGAAGCCTCACAATGTGTGTACATACAGCAGGATGGAGCCGTAAGAAACAGGTAGGTGTTTCAAGTGAAAAGGACCAATGTTTCTTACTTATCCTGCCTAAATAAGAGTCTAGACTGCAAAAAGGAAGAGACCAGCTACCCCTTCTCTCTCAAAGCTATTGGACTCATTGTGGGGTATCTGCTCATGTGTGCAGGAGGTTGGGAAGGACTCAGCTAACCTCAACCTGATGGACTCCAGCTGGCCTCCCCTCGGAAGATAAGCAGCTCAGGGGTCAGCCAGTAAGGGAGCTCTGGTTGTTTAGTTTCTGTTTGTTTTTGCAACAAACTGCTGGATGACCCCCTGCCCCTGCTGCTAAGGAGTGTTCCAGGGGATTATTTACTGTGACTCAGCTACTGAGAAGTTTTATAAAGGGACCAAAGGAATCTAGTCTTTATCTCCTTGGACCCCTGTGGATACCTCTGAGCTTTTCACCATTTTCAGTTTTGACCAAGTCCCTTACAAAGCCTTTTGAAATCCATTTTATGTGTCAGTTATACTGAGTTGTTTTTGTGGGATTTGGGGCCAATGGCTTATCTGCTTTCTCTGCACTTTATTTTAACCAACTCCTTCTATCTTCTCCATCCCAGTTAAATGGCACCACTATTCACACAACTGATTAGAACAAGGATCTAGTAGTCCAATTTGATTTCTCTCTCTCTTTCACTCCCTACATTCAACACAAAAGCCATTTCCTATAACTCTACCTTCCCAAAACAGTATAACTACCATTTTCTCCATATCCCTATACTACCCTAGTTCAAGCCACTGTTATCTTGCTCTTACCATCCAAGTCTAATCCACAGCAAGAATAATCTGTCCAATGCAATAATATGTCTAATGTCACTTCTCCCACAGTGAGACCCTACAATGACTCCTTGTCACACTAGAAAAACATTCAAACTCCTGAAGGCTCTATGTGATAAAGCATTTGCTCAGGTCTATGACCCCATGTGTAACCTGCCCCCTTCAGTCCCACCAGCCTGCTTCCTTGTCCTTGGAACACACCAACAGGCCAAGCTCATTCCAGTTCCCACTTTAAGGAGCATGCATCATCCTTTCCCATGAGTGGCTTTGCTTTTCCCACTGTCATCTCTGTAAGGAGGTTTCTCCTGACTGAGGTGAGACCTCCTATCAGGCGCTATTACCCCATAGCA
The DNA here is from genome assembly GCF_011100685.1 of Canis lupus familiaris. Classification (NCBI taxonomy): domain Eukaryota; kingdom Metazoa; phylum Chordata; class Mammalia; order Carnivora; family Canidae; genus Canis; species Canis lupus. The sequence continues at coordinate 39,520,290 of NC_049239.1, read as the reverse complement.
TTTTATTTTCCTTAAAGCATTTATCTTTGCTGGAAATTGTCTTGCTTATTAATGGGTCTCTCTGTGTTTTCTCTGCTGTGTGTTCTCCATACCACTAAGATGCAACTTCCATAAGAGCCATATCCAGGGATGCCTGGTTGGCTCAGCGGTTGAGCGTTTGCCTTCAGCTCAGGACGTGATCCCAGAGTCCTGGGACCAAGTCCCACATTGGGCTTTTTGTGTGGAGCCTGCTTCTCCCTTTGCCTGTGTCTCTGCCTCTCTCTGTGTCTCTCATGAATAAATAAATAAAATATTTTTTTAAAAAGAGTCATATCCATATGTTCCTACTTTCATTGTGACCCCAGTGTCTAAAGCAGAGCCTCCCATATGGCAGGTGTAATAATATCTATTGTGTTGACGTAGAACAGTTCACTTAAAATCACTGACTTTGTTTTTCAAGAAGACAAGATTTCACCATTTGGGTTCTTTTACAACTTTGGTCTGGCTCAGACCTGGTGATTGAGATCTTAAATTCTAGATTCAAAGTGACTTATTTGAATTCCATATTCATATCATACTACCCTTGTGGTCATGGCTGACTCACTTCACATCTCTGAGCTGTAATTCCTTCATCTGTGAAATGAAGATAAGAACAATGCCTACACTGTAGGGTCATGCACAGATTCAACAAGACAATGCATGTAAAATCTTTGAGCCCAATGTCTCCAAATGGCAAACACTAAATACCCATTATTACTATTATCAGTGTTGGTTCAGTGCTCTCAGTAGTCATCAGCATAAAGTAGAAGGGGTAGATTTCCCCATCAGAGATTATGCCTCTTTCATTCACACACATTCATTTATTTATTCCATGGGTTATCCTTCAAGTATAGTCAGCATTTGATCAATCAAGTACAACTAGAACAATGTCTGCTACTTGGTAGGTAATGAGGCAATAGATTCAAATTTATTGAACACTTCAATAAACATGGATTAAATAAGTGAATGCATGATATCATCCTTAAACCCATGAAACCTAAAACCCAAAGTCTCCAAGAGCTTGTAACCTGTTCATGTTCACCTAGTTAGTAAGGGATAAAGCCAAGATTTAAACACAGGCTGACTGACTCTGAGAGTTCATGCTTTAAACCCCTATACCATCCAGCCTGTCACCTCACCCATCTCCTAGGAAGAAGACCAAGAGATACAGCCTCTTACTACCACATGATAACCACTGGAAGAACATCAAATAAGAGAAAATGAGGCAATAAAATGGGAATTTGTAACATTTTTATTCAGTTGCAATCCCTGCCAGGACATCTGTGTCTAGGGGAGAAGGATTCCATTCGGCAGAATCTCTTATTGGGCACCTGTACTCAAGGAAGAGTGTTAAAGAGCTTTCTGATATGATGGTCTGAACTATCGGGTAACGCCTGTGAACTTTCCTCTAATGATGCTATGGGACTAATAAAAAGAAGCATGGAAATAATCAAATTAGAAGGGCATGTGAATGTCTTTACTTCGGTTGAGGATCTTGCCTCTCTGTGTAAGGCCCCACAAAGTCATCAAGGTAAATGACAATGATGTCAGGCACAGCAGTGTGAGTAAGGGACACTACAATTGAGAAAAGCCTTCTAACAATGATAATCCTGATAATCCCCTCCATGGCAAAGCCCTTTACTGGTCAAAAGATACATGCATGGGCATCCTTTACTTGCTCTCCCAACACCACTGAGGCAGCCACATCTGGTGTCATTAACCCTATTTCACAGACAGAAAAACTCCAACAATGAGTAAGGGGGTTTAGAGTAAGAGAAAGATCCAGGATGCAAAAGCAGGTTTCCAGAATCCAAGATCAGCCCCAGGTTGGAACAGATGATTCCCCCAAACTCATAGAAGTAAACAAGATACAAATTCTCTAGAGGACAGAAACTTTAAAAAAAAGGTTTTAATGATCTCAACTGAGAAGTTCAATACTGTGCACTCTACTCAGCCCCCAGTGTCTGAGATTCTCATGAGTAAGGGGTTTAGAGTAAGAGAAAGATCCAGGATGCAAAAGCAGGTTTCCAGAATCCAAGATCAGCCCCAGGTTGGAACAGATGATTCCCCCAAACCCATAGAAGTAAACAAGATACAAATTCTCTAGAGGACAGAAACTTAAAAAAAAAAAAAAAAAAAAAAAAAAAAAAAAAAAAAGGTTTTAATGATCTCAACTGAGAAGTTCAATACTGTGCACTCTACTCAGCCCCCAGTGTCTGAGATTCTCATGGGAATAGATCTTAATCCCACAGCTCTCAAAAATACCACTTCCCCTCCCCCAGCCATTTGTAACAAAAGCAAAAATATCACCTTGAAGCAAGTATTTTCCTAAGCAGACATTCACTGTAGTATCTAGAAGGAAAATCCAAGTCTAGAAGTCAAAGAAATATAACAGGAATTTTATCTCTGGTTCTTTGAAGACTCCAGAAGTTCAAAAGTCAAAACAGAGTAGCAGGATCTACTGATGGGGTGAGTTGGAAGCATTTTCAACATTCAGCTCCTAAAACCCTTGAATACTGTCAATGCACAGTAAAAGTTTTGTAACTAAAATAGTTCATTTTGGTTACTGGCTAACACTTTCAGAATGTGATAAATAGGATCTACATGCAAAGTTTACTTTATTTAAGAATATCCCTGAGTAGAACAGAAGTTCAAGGGCCAGAGGATGGGGGAAAATGGGGAGCTATTGGTCCAAGGGAACAAATTTTCTCTTTTTTTTAAGATTTCATTTATTCAATCTTCATAAAGATTTTATTTATTCATTCATTATTTATTCTCTCTCTCAGAGAGAGAGAGAGAGAGAGGCAGAGACATAGGCAGAGGGAGAAGCAGGATCCATGCAGGAAGCCCGATGTAGGACTCAATCCCGGGACTCCGGGATCACTCCCTGAGCCAAAGGCAGACATTCAACCGCTGAGCCTCCCAGGGGTCCCCAAATTTTCAATTATAAAAGGAATAAGTTCCAGGGATCTGATGCAAAGTATGATAACTATAGTCAACAATACTGTATTGTGAAAGTTGCTGTAAGAGTAGATTTTATCCATTCATCTTTCGATGGACACCGAGTATACAATGGAATATTACTCAGCCATTAGAAATGACAAATACCCACCATTTGCTTTGACATGGATGGAACTGGAGGGTATTATGCTGAGTGAAATAAGTCAATAGGAGAAGGACAAACATTATACGGTCTCATTCATTTGGGGAATATAAATAATAGTGAAAGGGAATAGAGGGGAAGGGAGAAGAAATGGGTAGGAAATATCAGAAAGGGAGACAGAACATAGAAGACTCCTAACTCTGAGAAACAAACTAGGGGTGGTGGAAGGGGAGGAGGGTGGGGGTGGGGGTGACTGAGTGGCGGGCACTGAGGGGTGCACTTGACGGATGAGCACTGGGTGTTATTCTGTTTGTTGGCAAATTGAATACCAATAAAAAATAAATTTATTAATAAAAAAGAGTAATTTTAAATATTCTCACTTTAACAACAACATGGTAATTATTTGAGGTGAAGGATATGTTAACTAACCTTATTGTAATAAACATTTTGCACTATACATGTGCATCAAATTATCATGTTCACATCTTATACAAAGCTATGTTCAATTATATGTCAATAAAACTGGAAGGGAGAGAATATCTCTGAAAGAGGTATAGGAAAAATCCATGGAAACTTATTACAGAAATTACTCCAAATTACAGCAACACTCCTTAATTGTATATATTGTGACTCCTCATTGCCTCTTTCCCTTAGCTTGTAGGGCAACATCATCATGCGTCTGTTCAAATACTTCCTCTGCCTGGAGCTGCCTTCCCTGGCCATACAGATCCCCATTTTAAACAATCCCACACATATTTCTAAACCAATTGTAAAGCCACTTATTTTAAGGAAGGTTTCTATATCTTCTGATAAAATGAGATTAATTGCTAAACTAAATTCAAATGGCACGTGGCTTGTATCTCCTTTTAGACACTATCAACTCTAACTTTTGTCACAGAGAACCAACGTGAAAGCTAAACTTGAGGAGTAGATGCAATTTATTCACCACTTTAGATGAAAAATCTCATTGTTTTCAACAACTGAGATGCTCAGTTTTTCCATTGGACTGAATTGGCCCCTTTAACCCTCAAAATGGCAATACCCTTGTTGCTCTAATGTCTTGTAAAGGGGATATGGCTTTGATTAAAAAAAAAAAAAAAACTGGCAGCATTTTGACTTGTTGAGAGTTAGTGTGTCTGTAACCTGTACTTAAAAGGCAATTTAGGGGGAATAGAGGGGAAGGGAGAAGAAATGGGTAGGAAATATCAGAAAGGGAGACAGAACATGGAAGACTCCTAACTCTGGGAAACGAACTAGGGGTGGTGGAAGGGGAGGAGGGCGGAGGGTGGGGGTGACTGGGTGGCGGGCACTGAGGGGTGCACTTGACGGATGAGCACTGGGTGTTATTCTGTATGTTGGCAAATTGAACATCAATAAAAAATAAATTTATTATTAAAAAGCCAATTTAGGGAGCATAGACTACATACAAAAATATTTAGTAATTACAAAAAGCATATAAAATATTTATTGAACACATGTGACCATCAGATAGCTACAGATATAAAATATCAGCAATACCAAGGAAGCCCCAGTACTACATCTTGTTTTAATTAGTCAAGAAGCTCTTATGGGACGCTTGGGTGGCTCAGATGGTTAAGCATCCAACTTCTGACTTCGGCTCAGATCATGATCTCATGGGTCATGAGATCCAGCCCTGTGTCAGGCTCTGCACTCAACAGGGATTCTGCTTGAGATGTTTTCTCTCTCTCCCCACTTGTGCTTTTTCTGTCTCTCTCCCTCTCTCTCTAAAATAAATAATTTTTTAAAAAAAGAATCTCTTTTTTTTTTCAACATTATGATTTTTAAATTTCAGCAGAGAAATGTAGGCCTAGTGAATTAATTTTCACTGGTGGATGTTTTATTTTTATTTAAATTTTATTTTATTTAAATTCAATTAATTAACATATAGTGTATTATTAGTTTCAGAGGTAGAGTTCAGTGATTCATCAGTTGCATATAACACCCAGCGCTCATTACTTCATGTGCCCTCCTTAATATTCATCACCCAGTTACCCATATTGGTGAGGATGCAGGAAAAGAGGAACCCTCTTACACTGCTGGTGAAAATGCAAGCCATTCCGGAAAACAGTATGAAGGCTCCTCAAAATATTCGATTATTTTTTATACCATTAATGTTTAATTATTACTTGTTTGGGTTCTTTTTAATACTTGGTCTATATCATATAACCTGATCTACATTTTCAAAATCCAATTTAACAATCATTGCATTTTAACAATGAGTTTATTCCATTTATATTTATTATCCTCACTAATTCATTTAGACTTATTTATGCCTTCTCAGGTGATTTCTGTTTGTCTTGATTTTTTTCTATTATTCTTTTTATCTCCTTTATTATGTTTAGTTAGATTGATTTTTAAATTTCTTCTCAAAATAAATAAATAAATAAATTTCTTCTCTTCTCCTAAACTTTAAAAGAAAACTTCATTTTTATCTTTTGTAATTTTTGAAAATATATACATCTATGTAAAAGTTGAAAGTACAAGAATTTTAGAGCACCTTAAATCCAATGAACCCTCTAATTTAATCTATCAGTGTTAGCTGATATTTTCAGTTTCTTGTCCACTTCCTAATAAAAAAGATTGTTAATGTTTTATACTGCCTCTATTAATTCCAAATTTCTCACCCGTTTACCAACTGCTAAGCTCCCCATTTCTTCTTGTTTCTTGTGACTTTTTTGAGGAACATATTACTCTCTTCAGAACAACAGTCTTCAGAGGCATATTTAGTGCACAACTATTGATGGTAAACTCTCTCCATTTGTTTTTGCATGACAGTCTTTTATTTAATCCAAGCTTTTCATTGACTTCTTACATTTAGATGTAAAACTTTCATAAAAGTTAAAATAATGGTACAATGAGCGCTGGGATACACTACACCTACATTAACCAATTCCTTTTCTTTCCCATTTGCTTTATCTCTACACATACAAATGCATAGATGAGAGATATCCAGCATGTACCTCCTTTTTTTTTTTTTTTTTTTTAGGTGATCAATATTTATTTATTTTTTTTTATTGGTGTTCAATTTACTAACATACAGAATAACACCCAGTGCCCGTCACCCATTCACTCCCACCCCCCGCCCTCCTCCCCTTCTACCACCCCTAGTTCGTTTCCCAGAGTTAGCAGTCTTTACGTTCTGTCTCCCTTTCTGATATTTCCCACACATTTCTTCTCCCTTCCCTTATTTTCCCTTTCACTATTATTTATATTCCCCAAATGAATGAGAACATATAATGTTTGTCCTTCTCCGACTGACTTACTTCACTCAGCATAATACCCTCTAGTTCCATCCACGTTGAAGCAAATGGTGGGTATTTGTCATTTCTAATAGCTGAGTAATATTCCATTGTATACATAAACCACATCTTCTTTATCCATTCATCTTTCGTTGGACACCGAGGCTCCTTCCACAGTTTGGCTATAGTGGCCATTGCTGCTAGAAACATCGGGGTGCAGGTGTCCCGGCGTTTCATTGCATTTGTATCTTTGGGGTAAATCCCCAACAGTGCAATTGCTGGGTCGTAGGGCAGGTATATTTTTAACTGTTTGAGGAACCTCCACACAGTTTTCCAGAGTGGCTGCACCAGTTCACATTCCCACCAACAGTGTAGGAGGGTTCCCTTTTCTCCGCATCCTCTCCAACATTTGTTGTTTCCTGCCTTGTTAATTTTCCCCATTCTCACTGGTGTGAGGTGGTATCTCATTGTAGTTTTGATTTGTATTTCCCTGATGGCAAGTGATGCAGAGCATTTTCTCATATGCATGTTGGCCATGTCTATGTCTTCCTCTGTGAGATTTCTGTTCATGTCTTTTGCCCATTTCATGATTGGATTGTTTGTTTCTTTGCTGTTGAGTTTAATAAGTTCTTTATAGATCTTGGAAACTAGCCCTTTATCTGATATGTCATTTGCAAATATCTTCTCCCATTCTGTAGGTTGTCTTTGAGTTTTGTTGACTGTATCCTTTGCTGTGCAAAAGCTTCTTATCTTGATGAAGTCCCAATAGTTCATTTTTGCTTTTGTTTCTTTTGCCTTCGTGGATGTATCTTGCAAGAAGTTACTATGGCCGAGTTCAAAAAGGGTGTTGCCTGTGTTCTTCTCTAGGATTTTGATGGAATCTTGTCTCACATTTAGATCTTTCATCCATTTTGAGTTTATCTTTGTGTATGGTGAAAGAGAGTGGTCTAGTTTCATTCTTCTGCATGTGGATGTCCAATTTTCCCAGCACCATTTATTGAAGAGACTGTCTTTCTTCCAATGGATAGTCTTTCCTCCTTTATCGAATATTAGTTGCCCATAAAGTTCAGGGTCCACTTCTGGATTCTCTATTCTGTTCCACTGATCTATGTGTCTGTTTTTGTGCCAGTACCACACTGTCTTGATGACCACAGCTTTGTAGTACAACCTGAAATCTGGCATTGTGATGCCCCCAGATATGGTTTTCTTTTTTAAAATTCCCCTGGCTATTCGGGGTCTTTTCTGATTCCACACAAATCTTAAAATAATTTGTTCTACCTCTCTGAAGAAAGTCCATGGTATTTTGATAGGGATTGCATTAAACGTGTATATTGCCCTGGGTAACATTGACATTTTGACAATATTAATTCTGCCAATCCATGAGCATGGAATATTTTTCCATCTCTTTGTGTCTTCCTCAATTTCTTTCAGAAGTGTTCTATAGTTTTGAGGGTATAGATCCTTTACATCTTTGGTGAGGTTTATTCCTAGGTATCTTATGCTTTTGGGTGCAATTGTAAATGGGATTGACTCCTTAATTTCTCTTTCTTCAGTCTCATTGTTAGTGTATAGAAATGCCACTGACTTCTGGGCATTGATTTTGTACCCTGCCACGCTACCGAATTGCTGTATGAGTTCTAGCAATCTTGGGGTGGAGACTTTTGGGTTTTCTATGTAGAGTATCATGTCATCGGCGAAGAGAGAGAGTTTGACTTCTTCTTTGCCAATTTGAATGCCTTTAATGTCTTTTTGTTGTCTGATTGCTGAGGCTAGGACTTCCAGTACTATGTTGAATAGCAGTGGTGAGAGTGGACATCCCTGTCTTGTTCCTGATCTTAGGGGAAAGGCTCCCAGTGCTTCCCCATTGAGAATGATATTTGCTGTGGGCTTTTCATAGATGGCTTTTAAGATGTCGAGGAATGTTCCCTCTATCCCTACACTCTGAAGAGTTTTAATCAGGAATGGATGCTGTATTTTGTCAAATGCTTTCTCTGCATCCAATGAGAGGATCATATGGTTCTTGGTTTTTCTCTTGCTGATATGATGAATCACATTGATTGTTTTACGGGTGTTGAACCAGCCTTGTGTCCCAGGGATAAATCCTACTTGGTCATGGTGAATAATTTTCTTAATGTACTGTTGGATCCTATTGGCCAGTATCTTGTTGAGAATTTTTGCATCCATGTTCATCAGGGATATTGGTCTGTAATTCTCCTTTTTGGCGGGGTCTTTGTCTGGCTTTGGAATTAAGGTGATGCTGGCTTCATAGAACGAATTTGGAAGTACTCCATCTCTTTCTATCTTTCCAAACAGCTTTAGGAGAATAAGGTATGATTTCTTCTTTAAACGTTTGATAAAATTCTCCTGGGAAGCCATCTGGCCCTGGACTCTTGTGTCTTGGGAGGTTTTTGATGACTGCTTCAATTTCCTCCCTGGTTATTGGCCTGTTCAGGTTTTCTATTTCTTCCTGTTCCAGTTTTGGTAGTTTGTGGCTTTCCAGGAATGCGTCCATTTCTTCTAGATTGCCTAATTTATTGGCGTATAGCTGTTCATAATATGTTTTTAAAATCGTTTGTATTTCCTTGGTGTTGGTAGTGATCTCTCCTTTCTCATTCATGATTTTATTAATTTGAGTCTTCTCTCTCTTCTTTTTAATAAGGCTGGCTAATGGTTTATCTATCTTATTAATTCTTTCAAAGAACCAACTCCTGGTTCTGTTGATCTGTTCCACAGTTCTTCTGGTCTCGATTTCGTTGAGTTCTGCTCGAATCTTTATTAACTCCCTTCTTCTCTTGGGTGTAGGATCTATTTGCTGTTTTTTCTCTAGCTCCTTTATGTGTAAGGTTAGCTTTTGTATTTGAGTTCTTTCCAGTTTTTGAATGGATGCTTGTATTGCGATGTATTTCCCCCTTAGGACTGCTTTTGCTGCATCCCAAAGATTTTGAACGGTTGTATCTTCATTCTCATTAGTTTCCATGAATCTTTTTAATTCTTCCTTAATTTCCTGGTTGACCCTTTTATCTTTTAGCAGGATGGTCCTTAACCTCCATGTGTTTGAGGTCCTTCCAAACTTCTTGTTGTGATTTAGTTCTAATTTCAAGGCATTATGCTCCGAGAATATGCAGGGGACAATCCCAATCTTTTGGTATCGGTTCAGACCCGATTTGTGACCCAATATGTGGTCTATTCTGGAGAAAGTTCCATGTGCGCTTGAGAAGAATGTGTATTCAGTTGAGTTTGGATGTAAAGTTCTGTAGATATCTGTGAAATCCATCTGGTCCAGTGTATCATTTAAAGCTCTCGTTTCTTTGGAGATGTTTTGCTTAGAACACCTATCGAGTATAGAAAGAGCTAGATTGAAGTCACCAAGTATAAGTGTATTATTATCTAAGTATTTCTTCACTTTGGTTAATAATTGATTTATATATTTGGCAGCTCCCACATTCGGAGCATATATATTGAGGATTGTTAAGTCCTCTTGTTGAATAGATCCTTTAAGTATGATATAGTGTCCCTCTTCATCTCTCACTACAGTCTTTGGGGTAAATTTTAGTTTATCTGATATAAGGATGGCTACCCCTGCTTTCTTTTGAGGACCATTCGAATGGTAAATGGTTCTCCAACCTTTTATTTTCAGGCTGTAGGTGTCCTTCTGTCTAAAATGAGTCTCTTGTAGACAGCAAATAGATGGGTCCTGCTTTTTTATCCAGTCTGAAACCCTGCGCCTTTTGATGGGGTCATTAAGCCCGTTCACATTCAGAGTTACTATTGAGAGATATGAGTTTAGTGTCATCATGATATCTATTCAGTCTTTGTTTTTGTGGACTGTTCCACTGAACTTCTTCTTAAAGGGGAATTTTAAGAGGCCCCCTTAAAATTTCTTGCAGAGCTGGTTTGGAGGTCACATATTCTTTTAGTTGCTGCCTGTCTTGGAAGCTCTTTATCTCTCCTTCCATTTTGAATGAGAGCCTTGCTGGATAAAGTATTCTTGGTTGCATGTTCTTCTCATTTAGGACCCTGAATATATCCTGCCAGCCCTTTCTGGCCTGCCAGGTCTCTGTGGAGAGGTCTGCTGTTACCCTAATACTCCTCCCCATAAAAGTCAGGGATTTCTTGTCTCTTGCTGCTTTAAGGATCTTCTCCTTATCTTTGGAATTTGCAAGCTTCACAATTAAATGTCGAGGTGTTGAACGGTTTTTATTGATTTTAGGGGGGGATCTCTCTATTTCCTGGATCTGAATGCCTGTTTCCCTTCCCAGATTAGGAAAGTTTTCAGCTAGAATTTGTTCAAATACATATTCTGGCCCTCTGTCCCTTTCGGCGCCCTCGGGAACCCCAATTAAACGTAGGTTTTTCTTCCTCAGGCTGTCGTTTATTTCCCTTAATCTATCTTCATGGTCTTTTAATTGTTTGTCTCTTTTTTCCTCAGTTTCCCTCTTTGCTATCAACTTGTCTTCTAGGTCACTCACTCGTTCTTCCACCTCGTTAACCCTCGTCGTTAGGACTTCTAGTTTGGATTGCATCTCATTCAATTGATTTTTAATTTCTGCCTGATTAGCTCTAAATTCTGCAGTCATGAAGTCTCTTGAGTCCTTTATACTTTTTTCTAGAGCCACCAGTAGCTGTATAATAGTGCTTCTGAATTGGCTTTCTGACATTGAATTGTAATCCAGATTTTGTAACTCTGTGGGAGAGAGGACTGTTTCTGATTCTTTCTTTTGAGGTGAGGTTTTCCTTCTAGTCATTTTGCTCAGTGCAGAGTGGCCAAAAGCAAGTTGTATTGGGAAAAAGAGAAAAAGAGAGGAGAGAAAGAAGGAAAGAAAAGAGAAAGAGAAAAAAAAAGGGAAGAAAAAGAAAAAAAAAAACGAAAAAAAAAAAGAAGAAAAAGAGAAAGAAAAAGAAAGGAGAAGAAAAGGGGGTGGGGGAAGGAAACAAATCAAAAAGCAAAACAAAATAAAAACAAAAACAAAAACAAAAACAAACAAACAAACAAAGAACCACCGGGGAGTATCTTCTGATTCTGTGTACTTTAAGTCCCTTGGCTTCTCCTGGAAGTTGTCAGTCTAGCTGGTGTTCTGGGGGAGGGGCCTGTTGTGCTGATTTTCAGGTGTTAGCAGTTGGGGGAGCTGCTGTGCCCCTGCCTGGTGCAGGGCTCGGTGGGGGTTGTTTACCCCGTGAGGCCGCAGGAGGAACAGCCCCAGTGGCGGGGCAGCTCTGGAGCCCTGGATTCAGCTCCGGCAGGAACTCCGTCTGCAGGGCCTGGAGGCTCCGGGGCGGGGCCGCTGATCTGCTCAGCTGGGGCAGGAGCGTCCTCGCTGTCCTGGGCCCTCCCGGCCTCTGCCTGTCCCGGGGGAGGCGGGATCCTGGGCTGTGTCCCGGCGCCCTGTGCTCCGGAGCCTGCGCTGGTGGATTCTCGGTCCCGGGCCGCGCAGCCCCCTCCGCGGAGCCGCCGCCCAAGTCCCTCCGAGCTGCTCCTGGAACCGCGCAGCCCCCTCCGCACGGAGCCTCCTCCTCCGCCCGAGCCCTTCCGAGCTGCTCCCGGGGCCGCGCAGCCCCCTCCGCGGAGCCGCCGCCCGAGCCCCTTCAGCTGCTCCGGTCCCGCCGGGTCCCGCCGTGCGCGCTGCAGCCCTTAGGGAGCTCGGCGCACTCTCCTGGGTGCGCAGTTGCTGTTACTGTCCCCGGGAGCCCGAGGGCATCCCCGCCCTCCTGGGTCCTGCTCCAACTCCCTGCGAGCCCCTTTCCGCCCGGGAAGGTCGGTGCAGCTCCTGCGTCTCCGGGACGGGGCTCTCCTGTCCTGGGGACACTCGCCCCGGCCTCAGCCCGGCTCCTCGCGGGGCCCCTCCCCCTTGGAGGCCTTTTGTTTCTTTATTTCTTTTTCCCCGTCTTCCTACCTTGAGAGATGCGCGAACTCTTCTCACTGTAGCATTCCAGCTGGTGTCTCTTTAAATCTCAGGCCGAATTCATAGATTTTCAGGATAATTTGAAGGTTTTCTAGGTAGTTTGGTGGAGACAGGTGATTTGGAGACCCTACTCTTCCGCCATCTTTCGAGTTCCCCAGCATGTACCTCCTGCAAACAAATAAAATCTCTGTTATAACCACCTGTTCCTACCAAAGAAATTTTACATCGATGAAATTATATACACCCACTATTCTAATTCCCTCACTTGTCCTAACAATCTCTTTAGTAGATGTTATATTTTCAGATTCAGGAGCCAATGAAGGATTACTACGTATTGAATTTAGTTGCAATGTCTTTCTACTCTTATTAAATCTGGAACAAGGGCAGCCCCGGTAGCACAGCTGTTTAGCGCCGCCTGCAGCCCAGGGCGTGATCCTAAAGACCTTGAATCAAGTCCCACGTCGGGCTCTCTGCATGGAGCCTGCTTCTCCCTCTGCCTGTGTCTCTGACTCTCATTCTCTTTCTGTGTCTCTATGAATAAATAAATAAAATCTTTTTTAAAAAATCCATTTCTTTAAAAAAATAAATCTAGAGCAATCCTCTGTTTTGTTTTTTGTCTTTTATGAAATTGACATTTTTGAAGGATCTAAGCCAGTTGTAGAATTTCCCATCATCTAGATGTTTTTCAAGTTGCTTCATGATGATTAGATCCAAGAGAAACATTTTTAGCACCAAAACAACATAATTCCTGTTGTTGCTCTTCCTTCTATGTATGCATGTGTGTGTATATATATATATATATATATATATATATATATATATATATAAAATGAGAGGACTATCTAGCATGTAAACATGGGAGTTGCATGCTAATGATAGTTGCTGAAAGACACTCAAGTCTTCAAACATATGTAGACCATGTATAGATCTCAGAAAATTTCTCTAATTAATGTTACAATTTCAGAAGCTTGACCAGGATTAGATGGATAAATGGCTGAGAAAACCTACGGGTGTTGAAAAAAATGCAAAATCATATTTGAATATTCCTGTCAGCAAATATGGATACGTGTTTAATATAGTGGAAACATGTTAATCTATATTTCTGAGAATCACAATATTAGAAGTCGATCTTCTATGAGATTGCCTTCATTTTGAAAGTGAACACAAACTCACATATCACTTTTTATGTAGTGATTACTTATCAAAGTAGAAGAAATACAGAAAGCAATAAATCCTGTTGTGAGTGTTTGCCATAGGAATTGAATTCAAACACAGGTGGCCGAAATATAAGAACCCTTTTCTTTCAAGAAGTCACAAATATTTTCTTTCTTTTCTTGACCCTCTTCTTGGTTCCTACTAAACTTCAGTAGCCATGACAAGAGAAAATAGCACTGAAGTGACTGAATTTTTTCTTCTGGGATTTGGTGCCCAACACAAGTATCGATACTTCCTCTTCATTGTATTTCTGGTGATCTATGCGACTTCCATGATGGGTAACATTGGAATTATCCTACTCATCAAGACAGATTCCAGACTTCAAACACCTATGTACTTTTTCCTGCAACATTTGGCCTTTGTTGATATTTGTTATACCTCTGCTATCACTCCCAAGATGCTGCAAAACTTCATATTAGAAAATAAGTCTATATCATTTGAGGGCTGTGCAATGCAATTATTGGTTTATGCAACATTTGCAACCAGTGACTGCTACCTCCTGGCTGCTATGGCAGTGGACCGTTATGTAGCCATCTGTAACCCACTTCACTATCCCATGATCATGTCCCAAAGAGTCTGCATCCAACTGGTAGCTGGTTCATACATCATGGGTTCAATAAATGCTTCTGTGCACACAGGTTTTACATTTTCACTGTACTTTTGCAAATCTAACACCATCAATCACTTTTTCTGTGATGTTCCCCCAATTCTGGCCCTTTCATGCTCCAGCATTGACATCAACATCATGCTCCTTGTTGTCTTTGTGGGATTTAACTTGATGTTCACTGTGTTAGTTGTCATCTCTTCCTATATATATATCATGGCTGCCATCCTGAAGATATCTTCTGCTACCGAGAGGAAAAAAGCCTTCTCCACGTGCTCTTCCCACCTGACAGCCATCATCATTTTCTATACAACCCTATCATACATGTACTTACAGCCTCAGGCTAATAATTCTCAGGAGAATATGAAAGTGACTTCTGTATTTTACGGCATTGTGATTCCTTTTTTGAACCCCTTGATCTATAGTTTGAGAAATAAGGAGGTAAAAGAGGCTCTAAAAGTGATGAGGAAGAAGTTCTTCTAGGTTGGACCCAAGTTTTTAAAATTCAGCACATTGAAGCATCAAGTAGGGATGTTTGACCACTGTGTAATGTTTCTGAAATTGGCAACATGTTACCATCTTAAGCCAATGCTACCTCTTTCAATAGATGAGTTCTTAAAATGCAAGAAATATAGTAACATCTCATGGGACTAATTTTCCCCTGAATATAGTTTGAGAAATATGTCTCATACTGTCTTACTTTATTGAGATTATTTAAATATTAAAAATAATGGTACAGACTTCACAAAGTATTAGTTGCTTCAAATATATTTCAGATATGTTCTTAAAGAATAGAAAACCCCAATTTTGTACATAATCAATGTTAAAATTGAAGTTCATTATTTTCCATTCACTTAAACTATTTCCCTAAATTGTCTACAAAGAAACTCTTCATATGTTCTGTTCCAATTATTGCATAAGCCTGAATGTAAAATAAATGTACTGCATTGAAAGATCCCTAATGACTTTGGCTATATGTCCTACTTAATAGTCCTATATTAGTACATTCTCTAGCACTTAAAAACACTTACTTCTTATGTAATTACTTATGTTCTCATTACTCTCTTTACTCTGAATCCATCTCTTTCTTGCATAAGGTAAGGACACTTCCAGAAACATTTTCTGTATCTGTCCCCAATAAAGATAGAAAAACTAGAATGTAGATGGATCCAAAGACCTAAACAATTCTCTTATGAAAGGCATAAGTCATTGTAGTCTAGACAAATACCTTAAAATGTAGGAATTTAACAAGAAGTTGAAGGGAGGCAGGCCAAGAGCCCTTTGAATCAGAAAGATAAATTGTTGACAGAAGAGCTTTAGTAGGTAGATTGAGGATAAGTAGTGGAAACCCCCACATGAATCTAGAGAAGCCATAGAAGATATATTTTTCAAATATGGTATCCTGCATTAATTCTGAAAGAAGAGGGACACCTGGGTGGTTCAGCGGTTGAGTGTCTGACTTCAGCTCAGGGCATGTTCCCAGGGTCTCCATATCAAGTCCCGCATCAGGCTCCCTGCTCAAGCCTTCTTCTCCCTCTGCCTATGTCTCTGCCTCTCTCTGTGTCTCTCGTAAATAAATAAATAAATTCTAAAAAATTCTGAAGGAAGATAAAAAATTTACCTGGAGTTAATGTGGGATGGCCAAAATCTTCCCAGCAAAGACTCCACTTTTGTAAAGGAGGACACTTCCTATAAAGGGAAGGTCCAAGTAACCTTCAAAGACCAGGATCAGGGACAATTGTTAGAAAGTACATTGGCAAAGTAGACAAAGGGTATCCTGAGGCCCTGTAAAATCAGAGACTAATGTACAACATACTATTATTAAAATATTGTATTTTATATTTGAAATTTGCCAAGAGGGCAGAAAAAGAAAAATTATAATCATGTAAAGTGATAGCTATGTCAACAAGTTTGATTTTGGTGATCATTTCACAATGGATACTTATGTCAAACTATCAAGATGTATATCTCAAATATATACAAATTTGCCAATTATATTTCAGTAAAGCTGGAGAGGAAAGATGATAAAACAAAGAAAAACTTAATACATGTTAAGAAATCTGAGTGACCAAATTGGACATAGGGTGCAAAATGGAGACTCACACAGTACTCTGCATTCAATACCAAAGTGAAAGAAATCCCAAAAGGAAATAGGTTCTATGACAAATGGACACAAGCAGTGAAATCCCTAAAATTTATATGAAGGAGGAAATAGTGATCTTAGCTGTGACCAAAGAATGGTTAGTGATTGTTAGCACTTATCCAAAAGAGAAACTTCCTCCACCAAGTATAGAGTAGTAATGGTCTGATGTATAATTAATCACACATTGTTTCATAAATCACCAGCTATACTTTTTTCATAAGGGTGTTTTGAGTCCAGCAACTGTCTCTAAAACATTATGATAGAGGCTCAATTCTTCAACCAAAATTTGAAGTCAATAATTAGCAAGATGGCTAACTTTATGGAAATATTAGTCTAGACCAAGATGGAAGAAAATACAGCATCATACACAAAAGTTTGGAACAAGAATGACACAGAGAAGAGAAAACCTACAGAAGTTGAAAGACAAAAAAGCTACTCACCATCCCTTATGAGTATTTACTAGCTGCTGCAAAATGCAGCTAGTCGTCTGTTCTCCTCTTACTACTTCAAAAAAGAACTCCTAGTTTGTGTGGAAGGTGATGCATCCAGGTAAAAAGATATTACACTTCTCGGCTTTCTTTGTAGCTAAGATGGTATGTATCTTGGTTTGCATTCCTGGGTTACAGACTTGGGTAAAGGTAGCATATGCTGGAGGTGTATGTGGAGAATTAACCTTAACCTAAAGAGCAGTCTGGTCTTTGTCTTCAGCTACCAGGGTGATCTGGAAGCCCCTGGGATGTCCTTCCTAATAGGAGTGTCTTTGTTTGCCTGGAGAATTTGGCCACTGGACAATCTAACATTATGATTTATGATGGAAGCTTTGAAACATGCTTCATCAGTTCCAACTTCCAGAGGAACTTGGGACTAAAGGTATTAACTCCAACCTCCAGGACAAGTTGAGAATGAAAGATCAACCACATGAGCAAAGTGTCATATATAAAGCCACAAAGAAACTGGATACTAAAGGTTAGTCTCCCAGGTCAGCAATACTCCATGTGTGTTGCTACATGTTGACATTTAGGATAGTAATACATCTCTGAGGACGATGGAGTTTTTTTATTTGGATCCTCAACAAACTTTGCCCCATGCATTTATTCCTTTGGTTACGTTCAGCTTGTATCTTTCTATTATATTAAGATTAAAATCGTATTTATAGTTCTTTCCTGATGTGTTAGCCAGTTTGGGCTCTATTACAAATTACCATAGCTTGAGTGGCTTCTAAACAATACAAATTTATTTCTCAGAGTTCTGGGAGTTAGAAGTCTGAAATCAGGGTGCCAGCAAGGTCAGGGTCTGACGAGAGCTGCCCTCTGGGTGGCAGATGCTAACCTCTACTGTGTCCTCAATGGTAAAAAAGGGGATCAGGGCTGCACCCTGGAGATGTGCCTCTTCACTAAGCCTTTGCCTCTTTATACCATCACATTAAAAGTTAGGATTTCAACAGAAGGATTTGGAAGGGCACAAACATTCAGTCCATATCACTGGAATTCAGTGAGTCATTCTAGTGAATTATCAAACCTGAGGGTGATTGGGGAAAGGCCCCAACATCTGTAACCAACCACAAATGGGTGTGGCCCTAGGGACCCCTGGACTTTTGACTGGTGTCTGACGTGACATGAGTCCAGTGGGAACTGTTACCTCAGGCTATGCAGTTTGCTAACCTTTTTGGTGGGGGTTCTCCCAAGCAGCAGAGAGCAAGAAGAGTAAGCTATAGAAAGACAGAAGCAAGGAAAGAGCGAATCATTTAGTTGGCTTAGACCCTGGGAACTAGAACTCAGTCTCAGTCTCTAAATGACAAAACAATTATTCAATCCTTCTGTCCCATCACTTGAAGGTCACCCAAGGTCTTCCACAGCTTCAGAGATATTTCTGAGGCAGAGAAGCTGAGAGATATCAGGGGAAACCATCACTACTAGCATAGACAGCACTGTCCACCAGAGATGCATGAAACCAAGTAGCTGAGGAGGTGGGGTACAAGACACTGAGATCTCTGCTACCCATACACATTTCCAGCCAATGAAATGTGAATAGAAGACTGCAAGATTTGGGGAAAGCTTGCATTTTCCTAATGAAAAAATACACACACACACACACACACACACACACACAGTTGTCACCCTACATTCTTGGATCCTTTTTTCTGTTTTGAAAAGGAATGTGACATCTAGAACTACGGTAGACAGGTTAGACTATGAGACAACCAACATATGGGAAAGACAAAGCAAATCACAAAAATGGAAGTCAATGAATGACTGAAGAGAATAGTTTGACCCACAACTCTAGTTTTACTTGAGTCTTTAGAAAATGAGAAGCTACTACTTCATCTGTCAGTTTAATTTAGGGGGAAAAATATGACAAGACAATTAAAAAATGAAATGTCAATCCCAATTAAGCTTCTTTTGGCTGGTTGGTGAACTCAATTTCAAATTTATAAGATAGATTTTATTTAATATTTCAGTTTTGCTATTCTAAATCTCTAACATAATTGGTTCTGTGTGTATTCTTTTAAATTAAGGTGCCATTTTCAAATACGAATGTATTTTACCCAAATTTTCATGGTAAAGGAAATGCCTCTGTAGATTTTCCTTCAAAACATTACATGACAGTTATTTTATCTACTGTATTTTTATTTTGTTAGAACTCAAATCAACAAAAACAGGATACGGGATCCCTGGGTGGCGCAGCGGTTTGGCGCCTGCCTTTGGCCCAGGGCGCGATCCTGGAGACCCGGGATCGAATCCCACGTCGGGCTCCCGGTGCATGGAGCCTGCTTCTCCCTCTGCCTGTGTCTCTGCCTCTCTCTCTTTCTCTCTGTGACTATCATAAATAAATAAAAATTGAGAAAAAAAAAGGATACTTAAAAATTTGAGATCAATCATGTCAAATGAAATTAAATAATTCCAGATTAAAATTATTACTTTTCCTATGTAAAAAAAAAATGCAAGTCAAAACTTCCAAACTATTGTTATACAGGAAAAATAAGTCCCTGTTTTATTGAGCCAAAGTAACTTGGATTTTTTTCCTACCAGGAGTACAACACATTTCTAACTGAGACACTGGTCATGCGATAAGTAATGTTGAATATTGATTCACTGGCCTTTTGACCATAATTCTCCTTCACAGGTATGCTTGCTAATCAAAAGCTATGGACTCCCTGAATCTAGCCTTCTACTCTCATTGATTAAAAGTTTAACCCTAGCAACTTTATAGCCAAAAATCTTCTCAAAATAGCTTATTCTATTATCTGAAAATTCTGATGGCATAAAGTGCAATTGGAAGAAAGGGTATCTTTATCCAGAGCTTAATTTTAAAATATAAACATTTTTAGGGAAAAAAGAAGAAAAAGAAAGAAGAAATCAAGAGCAGATTTTTTTCTTCAAATAAACAGTGATCAAAGGAGAGAAAATGAGTGGGAAAAATTAGAGAGAGTGACAAAACATGAGAGACTCCTAACTCTGGGAAACAAACAAAGGGTAGTAGAAGGGGAGGCAGGAGGGGGGATGGCACAACTGGGTGACAGGCACTGAGAAGGGCACTTGATAGGATGAGCACTGAGTGTTATACTATATGTTGGCAAATCAAACTTCAATAAAAAATAAATAAATAAATAAATAAATAAATAAATAAATAAATAAATAAAGTATGACAGCAGCAACAAAATAACCTAAAAAAAAAAAAAAAGCAAGGTGCTAATAGAAAATATGTTCAAATACTAGTAACCTTATTCATCACATTAGGGACATATGCCCCTAACTTTAGATTAACTTCGATTCCTTTTTTTTAGATAACCATGTTATTTGCTGATTATGGTGACAAGGTCAATTTTCTGAATCTAAAACACAGATTCTTATACGTATTTAAAGTGTTCAACCAGGTGGCTCAGTTGGTTAAGCATCCGACTCTTGGTTTCGACTCAGGTCATGATCTCTTGAGTCATGAGATTGAGCCCCACCTCCATCTCTGGCTCCAAGCTCAGTGAGGAGTCTGCTTGAAGATTCTCTCCTTCTGCCCTCTCCACTCTTCCTCTCTCAAATAAATAAACAAATAAAAAAAACAATTGTTCAACCTGATTTATAACAAGAAAAAAAATGTTGAGGAGTTGTTTTATAACAAGGCAACATGCATACATATCCTTAATGACAGTAACAGGAATTAAATGTATTCTTTCTAGAAAGCTTAAATGTTCTTCAGCATAAAATAACTACTAACAATTGTTCATTCCAATTCCAACTCAGCCCCTGGAACCTCAGATTCCTGAGGGGCCAGTATTGATCCCTTAGGCCCCAGCTATAAACTCCCCAATTAGAAGAAAGCACACAGAGAGACCATGGTGGCAATCAGCCTGCATCGGCTGCAGAAACAGAAACTAGAGGCAAATCTGGTGTAAGTAAAACAAAGCAATGAACTAACGATTGAAAGATTAAATGAATGAAAGGGGAACTGGGGTGGCTCAATGGGTTAAATATCTTCCTTCCACTCAAGTCATGATCCAGGGTCCTAGGCTTGAGCCCCACTTTTGGATCCCTGCTCAACAGGGAGTCTGCTTCTTCCTCCCCCCTGCTCATTCTCTCTCTCTCTTCCTTTCTCACTCTCTCTCTCTTTCTCTCTCAAATAAATAAATAAATAAAATGTTTTTAAAAGAGAAAAATTCAATGAATGAGTGAAAATTATATGTTTTTCATATATTATTTGCAGGTACTATTATGACCAATTCTGAGTAGCTATTCAGTGCTCAGCCTTGTGTTGGGAATGTACATTAAAATTCCTCACTTTTTCACATCATTACAAGTAGTCTTTTTTTCTGTCTCTTCCTCTTCCTTTTTAAAACGAAACTATTTCAAAAAGAAAAGATGATGAAATTTATGTCTAAAGACTCTCTCCATTCCAATGCTGAAGGATTACCACTAAATATTTGGTGTGAATCCTTCTTGAGTTTTTTCATGGATAGATAAAGAAAATGAGAAAAAGAGAATGAATGTGAATAAACATTTTTGTTTTTAAAAGGGCCCAGACTTAGGGCACCTGGGTGGCTCAGTTGGTTAAGCAGCTGACTCTTGATATCAGCTCAAGTCATTATCTCAGGTTCGTGGGATCAAGCTCTGTGTGGGGCTCCTTGCTCAGCAATAGTCTGTTGGAGATTCTCCACCTCTCCCTCTCCTTCTTTACCTCCCCCACTCAAATAAATAAATAAATCTTTTTTTTTTAAATGGGTCCACACTTCAGTTATTTTTTTTAAGATGACATTTATAATTTTTTTTATTGGTGTTCAATTTACTAACATACAGAATAACACCCAGTGCCCGTCACCCATTCACTCCCACCCCCCGCCCTCCTCCCCTTCTACCACCCCTAGTTCGTTTCCCAGAGTTAGCAGTCTTTACGTTCTGTCTCCCTTTCTGATATTTCCCACCCATTTCTTCTCCCTTCCCTTATTTTCCCTTTCACTATTATTTATATTCCCCAAATGAATGAGAACATATAATGTTTGTCCTTCTCCGACTGACTTACTTCACTCAGCATAATACCCTCCAGTTCCACCCACGTACTCAGCTATTAGAAATGACAAATACCCACACTTCAGTTATTATTCTGCAGCCTGCTTTGCTCATTTGACAACATGACAGAAGCAATATTCCATAAGACCAGCACATATTTATCGCCTACTTTTTGGACAGTGCATTGATCCAATAATATAAATCTGTTCTGATTTATTTAACTCTATTTCTAAATGTTTGCTTTTATAAGCAGTGTTACAATAAAAATCATGACCTTCTAATTAATTCTGTGATCCCATTTTATAGACAATGGAACTGAGGCCAAGAGGAGTTATATACATCTTTTGTATCTGTGAGGTGGGGTGACCAGAATTCAAACCCAGGTCAGCCGATTTCCTTTCCTTTCTACCACATGGTGCTGAATATAAAGAAGCTTCAGAAGCACCAAGGTTTAGAATAGGTTAATCCCATTCATAATACTCAGGTACTTGGCTTGTGTGAAGTAAGGGGTATCCCTTGTACTGGTTTTCCATAGCTCTTGAAAAATGTCCCCCAGTATTTCATACTTTTATTTAAATTTAAAACGATTAAATTGAAATGGTAAATATCAAGATTCTAAGTTGAGTGTACCCATGACCAATTTTAGCTTTCCCTGACCAGTGCTTTTACCCACTGTTGGAAGGTCCTTGAAAGGACTGCATTTCAACCTTTAACCCTCACTAAATATCAAAAAGATTATTTCTTTAAAAAAAAAGAATTATTTCTTTTTCCACCACTACAAAGTTATGCCACTCTGTTTATTCCTCAAGGTATTTGAAAGAACCAGGTTGCCCAAGAAACATTGACACAAGGTTTAGTTTGTTATACTCCCCACCACTAAAGTCACATTCTTATAAGAAATCGACCATCTCATCTACAGAGCTTCAGCTCTGCCTGGCATTACTGACATCAGGTACAGGAGCTTTCTACTGATGTACTGGGGATGTGGTTTTCTTTCTTTCCTTTGTGAGGGATTTTTGTTACTGTATAGTATTTAAGTTGCATGAAAATATATTTAAGGTAATGTAACAACCATTCATGAAGCCATCACCTAACTTCTGCAACTTCTTTTTATTACTCAGCAATCCATTTGAGAAATTTATCCACATAGATGTTGTGGCACCAGTTTACTGAATTTTCACTGATTTATTTAATAGCTTATATTTTTTCTATGATCAACAATGCTTGTGTAAGAGTATATATGTATACACTTACATGTGTATGTATACATGTATATATTTATATATCCTTGTTCATGTGGTCAAGAATTTCTCTAGAATATGTACCTATGATGGAAATCCTGGAAGGTATATATTTAATTTTACTTATACTATCAAATTTGCCTCTAACATGACTGTGCTAATTTGCCCTCTCACCAGAAATATAAGACCATGTCCTCACCAAAACTTGGCACTTTAAACTGAAGAATGCAAAACTATATTTCAGTGCAGCATTAATACACAATTATCAGGACACCTGGATGGCTCAGCAGTTGAGCATCTGCCTTTGGCTCAGGGCGTGATCCTGGCCCCAGGATCGAGTCCCACATTGGGCTCCCTGCGTGGAATCTGCTTCTTCCTCTACCTATGCCTCTGCCTCTCTCTCTATGTCTCTCATGAATAAAAAAATAAAATCTTTTTTAAAAATACACAATTATCAAATTACTAGCGAGTTGTGTGTATTTTCATATTTCTATTGACTATTTAGGGTTTCTCTTCTATAACTATCTTGATTATATATATTTTTAAATTTTTCCCTTAGGATAATTTATAGACATTCTTTAGATATACTGGATACTAATTCTTTAATATTTATGTGTATTGCAAACAAATTTACCTAAGTAAACTTCTAGTCAATATTTGGTCTTTTCTCTTTCATATTGTTGCTATTTTTTATTTAAATATGTTTGAATTCTAATGTTTTATTTTTTGTGCATTCATGTTCTGTTTAAATACTTTTCTGTATATCTAAAGCATGGATATTTCATTGTATTATTCTCAAAGCCTCACAATTCACATCTTTAATCCATTTGGAAATTATTTTTGTAAAATATAAAGGAGGAATACAATATTATTTTTCATACGTATAAACATTTATAGCACTAGTTTACTGGACCATTTTTCACTCAAGTACATGGTCTTGGTTTCATACATCAAGGTTCCATAGACCTGTGGACTTGTTTATTATTCCTTTTTATCAATTTCATTGATCCATTTGTCCACCCTCATACCATACCATACGGTAATGTCTTTATTATTACCACTTTTAAAAGGGTCTGATATCTGATAGAATAAGTTTATCACCTTGTTGTCCCTTAAAAATTGGCTTAAGGTTTTTTAGATTTTTTCTTTCCCAAATATTTTTTAGAATAACTTTGACAAGATGTATGTGAAATTCTTTCAAAATCTGATTGGAATTACAGTGAATTTGTAGATTAGTATGGGAGGGAGATGTAATGTTATAATATTGAGTTACTATCCATGATCCTGGTCTGTGTTTGGATCTTCTGTAAGCCTTTAAATAAAGTTGTATTATCTCAATAACGTCATGAGCATTCCTTCTTAGATTTATGTCTAGGTACTTTATTTTGATGTTATTGTAAATATAAATTTTTAAATAATACTTTTGAATTCTTTCTGGTGAAAAGAAATGTGGTGATTTTTATATATTAAACTACTATTAAGTAACTTTACTAGGCTCATTAAGAATTTATCTGTCAAGTTTCCAGGATTTTTTATAGAGACGATTACATTATCTAAAAATAATAAGTTATGTTTCTTCCTCATAATCATTTTACCTTTCATGTCTCCTGCATTGTGTCCTGGATTACAGAAAAATATAAGCATTACATCTCATGATTTAATAGTAAATATAATATTTAGTCCAGCAATGTGGTAGGTAGCCTTTACCAGGTAAAGACGGTCCCCGCCTCTTTTTATCTGTGTTCTATTTGATCATGGGAATTTACTGAATTTTACCAAATAATTATTCTGTATCTATTGAGAAGATCATATGCTTTTTAAAGAATATAGTAATATGGCAAATTATGTCAATAAAATTTCCAATGTTAAAAATGCTTTCATTCCTGAGATAAATACAAATAGGTCTTGATTACTGATGGAAAATACTTTTCTCTGCTTCTGATGTTTCTTTCCTGAGAAGAAAGCTCAGTTTGTTTAATCATAGGTTCTCCCCATGCATCCACTAATTTCCTAAAAAAGATGGCCTGACATATCTGATTGTTAAAACTGAAAACAACTTGGTATGTACAGCTCACTGGACTCTTCGTTTCCACTCCAAGATGTGATACTATTGAAAATGAGACTATTTAAAATTATTGCAGAATTTTGACAATGCTGATAATTTTTTATTGCTATATGCAAAAATATTGGTACACAAAGTATAACAATTTTGCAAAGAAAATGATCGTTTACTATAGATACTTTGATAAACATTTGCATAAAAGATTCTACTTGGGCATGAGTCCATGACTGGCCAGAGCAGAATTACTAAGGAGGCAGAAAGAGTAAAATGAGAATACAGAAATAAATTAGAGCAAGATCATGTAGAAATTTATGAGTAACTCAAGATTTTCACACATAATAATTTGTATTTATGTAAATTGGGATTTGTGAATTAAAATGTATGCAGCATAAACGAAAGCTTAATTTTTATTTTTATTTTTTTTTTAGTTTTTTATTGATTTCAGAGAGAAGAAGCATGAGGAGGAGGGGCAGAGGGAGAGGGAGAAGCAGACTCCCTGCTTAGCAGGGAACCAATGTGGGGCTCGATCCCATGACTCCAGGATCATGACCTGAGCTGAAGGCAGATGCTTAGCCAACTGAGCCTCCCAGATGCCCCAAGAAAGCTTAATTTTTAAATTTATGATTTTATATGTTCCCTAATTGATGATTTAAGAAATATGTTTAAGAAAAGCTTAAATTCTTAATATAATTAAGAAGTCAGTTTGCACCCTGAAAACAAAGAAACTGATCCATGGCAATTTCCCCAAAGTATAGATCTAAGTTATCTACGTCAGATGTCAAGGTATAGATTTTAAATACAGAGTCAATTATCGCATAGAAAGTATCTTCTGACTCCACTGTGAAACCAAATATTATATCATTGCCAATTCCAAAACTAAAGGATCACACATGGCTTTAGCTTTCTCTTCTTTCTTTGCTCCTTTTCAGCTGATGCTTAATCTTTGCTAGCCATGGAACAAAACAATGGCACTAAAGTAACTGAATTCATCCTCCTGGGATTTGCTGGTCAACACAAGTCTTGGCATATCCTCTTCATAGCATTTCTAGTGATCTATGTGGCCACCCTAATGGGGAATATTGGGATGATCCTACTCATCAAGATTGATTCTCGCCTTCACACCCCAATGTACTTTTTTCTCCAACACCTGGCATTTGTGGATCTCTGCTACACCTCTGCTATCACTCCCAAGATGCTGCAAAACCTTGTAGAAACAGAGCAATCCATCTCATTCATAGGATGTATGGTGCAATTACTAGTCTATGGAGCTTTTGCAACAACCGACTGCTACATCCTGGCTGCAATGGCAGTGGACAGGTATGTGGCCATCTGCAACCCACTCCGCTATCCGACAGTCATGTCCCAGGCAGTCTGCATTCAACTCCTGATTGGCTCATACTTCGTAGGCTTCTTGAATGCCTCTGTAAACACAAGTTTTGCTTTTTCATTGAACTTTTGCAAATCCAATAAAATTAACCACTTTTTCTGTGATGAACCCCCACTCCTTGCCCTCTCGTGCTCCAACATTGACTTCAACATCATGCTACTAACTGTCTTTGTGGGGTTTAACTTGATGTTCACTGTGCTGGTTGTCATCTTTTCCTACATATATATTCTGGCTGCCATCCTGAAGATATCTTCTGCTGCAGGGAGGAAGAAAGCCTTCTCCACATGCGCCTCCCACCTGACAGCCATCACTGTGTTCTATGGGACTCTCTCTTACATGTACCTGCATCATGGGACCAAGGAGTCTCAAGAGCAAGAAAAAATGGCTTCTGTGTTTTATGGCATTATGATCCCCATGTTAAACCCCCTCATCTACAGCCTGAGAAACCAAGATGTGAAGGAAGCCCTAAAAGGGATTCGAAAGAAGGCTTTCTAGTTTGAATTTTGATTTCTAACTCAACACAGTTCAACAAGCAAACCAACAGTTCTCTCTTATTTTTTTAAGATTTTATTTTTATTTGTTCATGAGAGACAGGGAGAGAGAGAGAGAGAGAGAGAGAGAGAGAGAGAGAAGCAGAGACACGGGCAGAGGGAGAAGCAGGCTCCATGCAGGGAGCCCGACGTGGGACTCGATTCTGGGTCTCCAGGATCAGGCCCTGGGCTGAAGGCAGGCGCTAAACCGCTGAGCCACCCAGACTGCCCCTCTCTTATTTTTCAACAACAAATGTGACAAATGTTTATGAGACACAAAGTTGTTCCATAATTATATCAACAGCAATTGAAATATATTGGGAAAACTTGTCAAATGAACAATAGATAAGCTTCTAATTAACTTGTTTCTTACAGAGAAAGAATCTGAAAAGAATATCTTTGATACTGCTCTTGTATATTTTGAGGAGCCTTCTTTTAAAATACCTAACATTAAAAAGAGAAGAGTCTATTAAGGAGAAATGTAAAATGATACTATAAAAGTATCTCTATCAATGACAGTATAAGGAAATCACCAGGATAAAAATATATTTTTGACTTCTTCTAAAACAGGAAGAGATCGGAAGAACAATAGGACATGAAAGTCCAGGAATAGGCCCAAACCCATAAGATAATTTATTATGTGATGATGGTGATATTGCAGTAATGGGGCATATATGGATTGTGTAATAAATAGTATGGAAATAATGACTAGAGTTTGGTATGGAGTAAAGCTGGAAACTTATCTACACAAAAATAAATTTTAAATGACCCAATGATTTAAATGTAAAAATTAAACTCTAAAACGAACGCTAAATTTTTCAAGCTTTTAGAGTGAGGAAACCCTGTATAAATACAAAACAAAACACACAGTAAATTTGCTGCATAAAAAAAAAAAATCGGTTTTTTGCCCAGCAAAATATACCACAAAGTAAAATAATTAATATTGAGAAAGAAATGTTTGCAGCTGTTATAAATAAGAGCATTTGACTCAAGAAACCAATTTAAGGGGCACCTGGATGGCTCAGTCAGTTAAGCATCTGACCAGCTTAGATCGTGACCTCTGGGCTCTAGGTCTAGAGCCTCAAGTGGGTGGGTTGCTCACTTAGCAGGGAGGCTGCTTGTCCCTCTCCCTCTGCTCTTCCCCCTCCTCATGCTCTCTCACTCTCTCTCTAAAATAAATAAATAAAATTTTTTAAAAATAGCAATAAAAAGCCAGCAAAATACTTTTTTAAGAGGGCAATATATATGAGCACATCATTCACAAAGAAATAAATACTAATTTTTTGTAGAAATATGGAAAGAATCAACCTGACTCATTGTGGGGAGGGGAAATGACAAACAAAACTAAATTACGCCCTTTTTCGTTTATCATAATGAAATGTTTCGTCATAATAAAAGTTTCTTAACATTGTCTTTGAGAGGATTTGGAGAAGTACTCACTCCAGATTTGCTACAACTTATTTAAATAGAGCTTCCTTCTGGAGGCAGATGAGCAATATCTACCCAAATTAACCACATCATGCTCTTTGACTCAGAGATTCCTCTACTAAATATCTTCTAATCCTAAAGACATATTCAAACTTATCCACACTAATATATATATATATATATCATCACATTATTTCTATTTGTGAAGATTGGAAACCATATTGTTTACCAGTGGAGGGGATGGGGGACAGTGGAGAGTCTGATATACAGATTAAGGAATGCAGCTGCTCAACAAAATATAAAACAATCATTAAAAGGGGTGAAATTTCTCTTTCCATACAGATCACCCAGATATATTAAGTGAAAAGCAAACTGAAAAAAACATGTGCAGAATATGTTGTCATTTCCTGGGGGGCTAGCGGAGAGCATATAAACATTAATGTTTCCCAAATACAATGCAAGGTTCATATCTGGAAAAATAACAAGTTTTTAACAGTGTTGGGTACCCAGGTGGCTCAGTTGGTTAAGCATCTGCCTTTGGCTCAGGTCATAATCTCAGGGTCCTGGGATCAAATCCCACATCAGGCTCCCTGCTCAGCAGAGTCTGCTTCTTCCTTTCTCTCTCCTGCTGCCTTTCCCCCTGATTGTGCTCATGTTCTCTCATGCTCTCTCTCATCCTCTCTCTCTCAAATAAATAAACAAAATCTTTCAAATAGATAAATAAATAAATAAATAAATAATAAATAAATAAATAAATAAATAAATAATAAAATTTTTTAAAAATAAGATTTTAACAGTGTCAACCTTCCAGGGAGGGAAACTGGAGGCTGAAATGGAGAGACAGAAGGAGTCCTAGGTTTTTACTCTATGCATTTGCTTTCGTACTTGTGAAATTTTTACCACGGGGATGCTTTGTTATACAAACCACCAGATATGGAAGGCAGAGAGGCTAGAGGGATGCAAGGTGGGAATGGAGGAAGGGAGGCAAGAAGGGAAAAAGCAAGGAAAGAAGGAAGACAAGGAGGGAGGATGAGGAGGCAAGGAAGCAGGAAGGGAGAAAGGCAAGGAGGAAACCTCCCCAAAACAAAAACAACAAGTCTCTAATGGTAGTAATACAAAAACAAAGTTGTTCCCTCTGGAAATCCAAATATTTCTTCAGCAGAAAATAACTACTGAACATTGTTTTGTCTTATTTTTTTCCCAATTGCATCTCAGCCCTAAAACTTCAAATTCCCAAAAGAGCCAGTGTGGATCCCTTTTATAGTCCCAGCTATAAAATCCCTGACTGGAAGGAACCACACAGAGGTGGAAATCAGCTTGCACAAGTTTCAGAATACAGAAGAGAATCTGGAGGCAACTCCAGTGTAAGTGAAGCAAAGTAATTCTCAGTTTTCACCATCAGCTGTTTATCAACACAGTCAGTGCATGCAGGAGATGGCCTAGGGAAAGGATCAGAGCCGGAGTTCCCCAGCTTCACCCCAAGACCGGGAGGAATCACTTCATCATTGGTGAGGTCATGAAAATGAAGCAAGGGAACTCAGTTGGGCAGACTGTTGCCTGGGAAAGACATGAATGAACAAATAATTGAATGAATCCATTAATAGATCAATTAATCGATATTGTATGCCTTTAATGTATGCTTTGCATGTTATTATGGCCATTTGATGAGTACCCCATTGGATACCTGACCCTTTGCTGGGATGTTTACATGGATTTGCTCACTTGATCCTCACATAACTGCAAAGCAGACTTTACTTTTTCCTCTTCTTCGTTTTAGCTTTTTATTTTCAAGTCATTAATTTTCACAGAAAGATGATACAAAGAGGTACAAAGATAGTACACAGAGGTCTCATGTATCCGTCACCCATTTTCGAAGGAAAATGGTTGCATCTTATACAATTATACTATGATACCAAGCCAGGATTGTGTGTGATGATACTATGATACTATATCAAACAAGGTGTGAGTGACAATGTGTGTATCCAGCTCTGTGGCATTTTATCCCATGTACAGATTTGTGTAACCATCACCACAGTCAAGATGCAGACCTATGCTACCACAGACATCCCATTCCATACAAACCTCCCTTGTCTAACCCCTTGTAGCCATGTCCCTCCTCTCCCAACCCCCTGGCAATCACTAGTCTGTTCTCCATCTCTATGTTGTAATTTGGAGATTATTAGGTAAAAGGAATCCTGCACTATGTGACCTCTTGAGTTGGCTCTTTTCACTCACTCTACTGCCATTGCCATCCATTGGAATTGTTGCAAGCATCCATAGTTTGTTCCTCTTTATTGCTAAGTAATATTATTGCTAAATAATCTATTCCACAGTATAGATGTACCATTGTTTCTTTAACCAGTCACCTATTAGAGGATATTTTGGTTGTTTGTAGTTTTTAAGCGATCATCAAAAATTATGTACAGGCTTTTACATGTGTGTAAATTTTTTGCAAACATAATTTCCCAGGAGCATAAGTGCTGGGTGGTATGCCACGTGTGTGTTTAGTTGTTAAGAAACAGCCAAACTATTTTCCAGAGTGACCGTACCATGATACACTCCCCCCAGGCAGTGTGTGAGATATCCAGCTACTCTGCATGCTCCTCAGCATTTGGTATTGTCACTGGTTTTTATTTTAGCCATTCTGATGGAAGTGCAGTGATACCTCATCATGTTCTTAGTTTGCTTGTACCTAATGCCCAATGATGTAAGATATCTCGTCATATGCTTATTTATCATCTTTGAGATATTGGCCCTCGTTGGTGAATTTTCTGTTCATCTTTTACCCATTTTCTAATTTGATTGTTTTCTTTCATATAGACATTGCTAGTGTATATTCTAGGTATAGAAAGGACTCTATCCCTTTGTCAGATACATTTTATCAGTTTGAGTGAAATGTGGAAACTTTATTTCCCTTTGCATTCCTTTTTTCTCCCCATTTGTAGTATACTTGCCTGAAATATTTCCTCCACACATATTAAGAACCACATTAGACCAGGTCAAACCTTTTGCTTCAACTGTGAAACAGGGGCAGCCTGAGTGGCTCAGCAGTTTAAAGCCTACTTCAGCCCAGGGCATGATCCTGGAAACCTGAGATCAAGCCCCATGTCGGGCTCCCTGCATGGAGCCTGCTTCTCTCTCTGCCTGTGTCTCTGCCTCTCTCTCTCTCTCTCTCTCTCTCTTTCTCTCTCATGAATAAATAAATACCTATATGTTTGCTCTTCCCATGCTGTCCTTAAAAGATTCCTTCTTTTAAAATCAACTAAAAGAAAAAAGATAAACAATAAAAAAAATAATAATAAAATCAACTAAAAGAAAGAGTTTGGCAGAGTGCATAGAAAAACATTCTGCAATTATGTGATATGTACAAGAAACTCACTTCAAAGGTAGTGATATTTGTAGGTTTAAAGTAAGAAGACAATAAAGATATACCATGCAAACACTAATCGAAAAAATGAGACAGTAGCTATATTAATATCAGAAAGGGTACATTTCACAGAAAATAATAAAAGATTTTATTTTTTTTAATTTTTATTTATTTATGATAGTCACAGAGAGAGAGAGAGAGGCAGAGACACAGGCAGAGGGAGAAGCAGGCTCCATGCACCGGGAGCCCGACGTGGGATTTGATCCCAGGTCTTCAGGATCACGCCCTGGGCCAAAGGCAGGCGCCAAACCGCTGCACCACCCAGGGATCCCAATAAAAAAAAACCTACTAGGCCTAGAGAGGGACACTGCATAAGATAAAAAGATTAGCCTTCCAAGAAGAAATAGTATCTTAAATGCACAGGCACCAAGCAATGATTTGTCAGCATCTATCTACATCAAGCCTCACTCAGAGTAGACACACGCTAATTACTTTTAAATGAATAAACCAAAGAAGGCAGGAATGTCTAACTTCTTTTTGATATTTGCTCTGTCTTTTAGTTTTCTTTTTTTTTAAGTTACTTATTTGTTTGTTTGTTTGTTTATTGAGAGTGTATGTGAGTAGGGGGAAGGGCAGAGGAAGAAGGAGAGAGAGAGAGAGAGAGAATCCCAAGCAGGCTCCATGAGCAGTGTGAGCCCTGGGGCTCAGTCTCATGACCCTGAGATCATAATCTGAGCCAAAACCAAGAGTTGGACACTTAACTGACTGGTCACCAAGACAACCCTTAGTTTTCTGTTCTTAGAGTTAACCCCTCATGACTCCTTGAATCAGAGAGGCACATTTTTTTTAAAAAAATGAATATACCTTCTTAAGAGAAAACAAAATACTGTGCATTAATTGTGAAAAAATCTATCTGTAACTTTAGTTGTTCTGCTGCATTTCATAAATCTTTTCATTCATTTCCTCTTTCATTAATTAATTTATTTATATATTCAATTAGCCAGTATTTACAGAGGCAGGTACTTGCCCCAGCTGCTGTATTCATGGAACCTACAATTCATGAGAAAAATTGAAATTAAGCAAAGATGTATAAATAATTTTACAAATAATTATCAGTGTTAAACTGATAGAAGATAAAAGGACCAAGCTTATGGATTGACACACCCAGCTCAGTTGAGCAGTAGGAATAATAGCTGAGGAAGGGTTGTTCAAACTGAGGCCAGAATAAAGAGTAAGAGAAATGGAAATGACTATTGGAATGAAAACTGGACCAGATAGTACTTAAGGGAAAGGGAGGAAAATGCTGGAGAGGTCAGAAGTGGAGGAAAGCAAAGAACATGAGAACATGATGGCTGCTGCATTGTGCACACGGAAAGAAGAAACTTAATATGAGGATAGGAAATAAAGTAGGAGCCAGATCATGTGGAATTCTATGGATGAGTCGAAATCTTCAGATAATATAAATTGCATTTAGGTGTATTTTGGTATTTTAATAAAAATATGTGATGCATAAAAGAAAGCAAAAATTAATAAAAATATTTTGTATGTTCTTTAATTGATAGATTTTTAAAACACCAATCAGTTTGCACCCTGAGAACATATTTTTGGTCCATGGCAATTTCCCCAAACTGTAGATGAAGTTCTCTAAGTTTAGTGACAAGGTTCAGCTACCTCCATATTAGTCTTTAAAATCCCAAGTCTGGTTTCTTTGGAGATGTTTTGCTTAGAAGACCTATCGAGTATAGAAAGAGCTAGATTGAAGTCACCAAGTATAAGTGTATTATTATCTAAGTATTTCTTCACCTTGGTTTATGTATACAATGGAATATTACTCAGCTATTAGAAATAACAAATACCCACCATTTGCTTCAACGTGGATGGAACTGGAGGGTATTATGCTGAGTGAAGTAAGTCAGTCGGAGAAGGACAAACATTATATGTTCTCATTCATTTGGGGAATATAAGTAATAGTGAAAGGGAAAATAAGGGAAGGGGGAAGAAATGTGTGGGAAATATCAGAAAGGGAGACAGAACGTAAAGACTGCTAACTCTGGGAAACGAACTAGGGGTGGTAGAAGGGGAGGAGGGCGGGGAATGGGAGTGAATGGGTGATGGGCACTGGGTGTTATTCTGTATGTTAGTAAATTGAACACCAATAAAATAAATAAATAAATAAATAAATAAATAAATAAATAAATAAATAAAAAGAAAAAAAAAATCCCAAGTCTGGAGGGTATTATGCTGAGTGAAATAAGTCAATTGGAGAAGGACAAACATTATATGGTCTCATTAATTTGGGGAACATAAAAAATAGTGAAAGGGAATAAAGGGGAAAGAATAAAAAATGAGTGGGAAATATCAGAATGGGAGACAGAACATGAAGGACTCCTAACATTGGGAAACGAACTAGGGGTGGTGGAAGGGGAGGTGGGAGGCGGGTGGGGGTGACTAGGTGATGGGCACTGAGGTGGGCACTTGATGGGATGAGCACTGGGTGTTATTCTATATGTTGGCAAATTGAACAGCAATAAAAAATAAATTTATAAAAAGAAAAAAAAAGAAAATATTACCTAAAATAAATAAATAAATAAATAAATAAATAAATAAATAAATAAAATAAAATAAAATCCAAGTCTATTTGGTAACAGAAAATATCCTCTAACACCACTGTGAAACCAAATATTATATCAGTATATCATTGCCAATTCCAAAACTAAAGGACCACACATGGCTTTAGCTTTCTCTTCTTTCTTTGCTCCTTTTCAGCTGATGCTTAATCTTTGCTAGCCATGGAACAAAACAATGGCACTAAAGTAACTGAATTCATCCTCCTGGGATTTGCTGGTCAACACAAGTCTTGGCATATCCTCTTCATAGTATTTCTAGTGATCTATGTGGCCACCCTAATGGGGAATATTGGGATGATCCTACTCATCAAGATTGATTCTCGCCTTCACACCCCAATGTACTTTTTCCTACAACACCTGGCATTTGTGGATCTCTGCTACACCTCTGCTATCACTCCCAAGATGCTGCAAAACCTTGTAGAAACAGAGCAATCCATCTCATTCATAGGATGTATGGTGCAATTACTAGTCTATGGAGCTTTTGCAACAACCGACTGCTACATCCTGGCTGCAATGGCAGTGGACAGGTATGTGGCCATCTGCAACCCACTCCGCTATCCGACAGTCATGTCCCAGGCAGTCTGCATTCAACTCCTGATTGGCTCATACTTCGTAGGCTTCTTGAATGCCTCTGTAAACACAAGTTTTGCTTTTTCATTGAACTTTTGCAAATCCAATAAAATTAACCACTTTTTCTGTGATGAACCCCCACTCCTTGCCCTCTCGTGCTCCAACATTGACTTCAACATCATGCTACTAACTGTCTTTGTGGGGTTTAACTTGATGTTCACTGTGCTGGTTGTCATCTTTTCCTACATATATATTCTGGCTGCCATCCTGAAGATATCTTCTGCTGCAGGGAGGAAGAAAGCCTTCTCCACATGCGCCTCCCACTTGACAGCAGTCATAATTTTCTATGGGACTCTCTCTTACATGTACCTGCATCATGGGACCAAGGAGTCTCAAGAGCAAGAAAAAATGGCTTCTGTGTTTTATGGCATTATGATCCCCATGTTAAACCCCCTCATCTACAGCCTGAGAAACCAAGATGTGAAGGAAGCCCTAAAAGGGATTCCAAAGAAGGCCTTCTAGTTTCATCATTAATTTCTAATTCTTTACACTTGTAAACAACCAGACTCACAGTGCCAATGTTTAAGAAATCAAAACCAAGGAGCCAAACAACATAGGAAAAGTTGCTCAGTTTTTCTAATACTGAGCTGCAAATAAAGTAACAATGAGACAAACAGTTTACATCAGTGTAACTGGCAAAAACCGAAAAAAGAATGATAACACCTATTAATTGCTGTGATATAAGGAATATGATGCTCTCACCCATTGTTAATGGGAAATTGAAATGTTACTTCACTCTAGAAGGAATCTGGCAATATGTTTTTAAAACAAACAAAGAAAAACTCTTCAATTCAGAATTTCAGACTAGCAAATTGATATATGGAAATAAAAGTTCAAGTCTATAAGGCCATTTATTTAAAGATACTTATTGCAGCATTGTTTAGGAAGACAAGATCAAGAAAATGAATATTCCTTAATAGGGAAATAAATGTGTATTGTTGTAATTCCAAAATGTATCTATTGCTGCATAACAAATTTCTATAAATTTAAGGGCTTAAAAACATGATGATTATATTATAGTTTTATGGGTCAAGAATATGGACCCTGCTTAACTGCATCCTCTGAGATGCTACAATCAAGGTGTCAGTCAGAACTGGGAACTCATCTGAAGGCTCAACTGGGGATCCACTTCCAAGCTCCCTCACATTATTGGGACAATTTACCTCTTTGCAGTTCTAACATATTCCTGCCTTCCTGTTAGCCATTAACCAGAGGTTGCTCCCAGCTCTTAGAGTCTATCCACAGTTCTTCTCCATGTGGCCCTCTCCATAATCTTTCTCATATCATGGCAGCTTATTTCTTCAGTGCCAGAAGGCTATATACAGTCAATCAGTATACATACATCATGTGAAACAGCACACCTTTGTATGCTCAAATTGTACTGCTACTTCAAGAGTCAGTCTCTCCCTGAAGTTTTCCCAGCTTAGCACTTGTTCCTGCCAACTCTCTAAGAAGGTAATTCCTTCTTCCACTGAATCTCATAGCACTTTATTTGCAACAATAAACATTATTTATTATTTATCACTTCCTGTCTACATTATTTACTTGCCTAAAGACCCTCAATATCATTTATAAGGTAGTTGAGATACATTGTCTTTGTATAACCTTCTAACATCTGGTATAAAGACTTAGAGACAGTAGATATTCTATAAATATTGAATGAAGGAATGATGATAAAATACAATAATATAAACAGCTTTCTAACTGGAAGTTATGTGAGAATGTCGCCTACACTAGTGGTCTTTAAATATCAGTTGTAGACAGCAGCATTCAAATGATCACAAAAAGTTTTTTTTTAAGATGTTATTTATTTATTCATGAGAGACAGAGACAGAGAGAGAGAGGCAGAGACTCAGGCAGAGAGAGAAGCAGGCTTCATGCAGGGAGGCTGACGTGGGACTCGATCCCAGGTATCCAGGATCACTCCCTGGGCCAAAGACAGGCGCTAAACCACTTAGCCACCCAGGAATCCCCACAAAAAGTTTTTAAAGTGCAAATGATCATATCCTAGCCCCGGAGGTGTTGATTCAGTAACATTAGTCAGAGCCAAATATCTATAATTATCTATATATGCAGAGTGTTTCTTTAGTAGTATGGTCCACAGGAAAGTAGTATATAAGAGCACAGAATTTTGAATAGTTTAGTATGTTGTTGATAATGCCAACCCTGACACTCATCAGCAGTGTCCCTTTACAAGTTAGTTGGTCTTTCAAACCTTATTTCCCATAATAGTACATATCTCATGAGATTTTTTTGTTTGCTTGTTTGTTAGTAATAGATAGGTAAGCTAATGAATAGAAATCATAGTACCTGGCACTAAAAACTCTCAACAATTGTGAATAGTAATCAAGTACTAACAAGGATTATTTCAACGTGGGAATGGCAGACATTATAAAAATGCCTTCATTACACACAAACACACAGAGAGTCAATAAAAAGTCTCCCAAGGTTTGCAACATGAACACTTTCCCCTTTGGGAAACTCCTCTCTCCTTCAGCAGAAAGCTAACTAATGAGGTTGGGTTTGGGGGGCAGGGGTTGTTTATTTGGTTTTTTTTAATCCTATTTCAGCATCGAGAGTCACAGATGCTCCAGGGAAAAGGTACTACTCCCATAGACATCAAATATAAACTCTTTCTGTGAAGAAATCACTTGGCAAAAAAATCAGCCTGCACTAGCCTGCAGGGAAAAAAAATCTAATGACAAATCCCCTGTAAATAAATCAAATTGCATTTTTCCTACTCTGCTGGGCATTATTTCAATAGATGGGAACCACAGTAAAATCTATAGGACTAGAGCCAATATGGCAGCATAATCAACTCCAAGGTTGAGTAGAGTCATCTTATCTTCAGCAAGGTAAAAAGTATAAATGGAGAGGGGAAATTATCAATTGTTTTGAGAAGTTATAAAATAGCAGGGAGGGACACCTGGGTGCCTCAGTGATTGAGCGTCTGCCTTTGGCTCAGGTCATGATCCCAGGGTCCTGGGTTTGAGTCCCAGATCAGGCTCCCCACAAGGAGCCTGCTTCTCCCCCTGCCTATATCTCTGCCTATCTCTCATGAATGAATAAATAAAATCTTTTTAAAATAATTTTAAAAATTACTTCACATCCCACACATTTTTCTGCAAAATGCCTTACTCACCAACAATATGTTATTAACATTTTTCCTAAGAATACATATAGATCTATCTCATTATTTTTAGGTATTTCATGAAATACAAACTATAGATTAAGTCTCATTTGTTTTAGCATCACCCTATCTACCGTTTATATTTTGATATAAAAAGCAGTACTGTGTAGGGGATCCCTGGGTGGCTCAGCGGTTTGGTGCCTGCCTTTGTCCCAGGGCGCGATCCTGGAGTCCCGGGATCAAGTTCCACTTTGGGCTCCGGGTATGGAGCCTGCTTCTCCCTCCTCCTGTGTCTCTGCCTCTCTCTCTCACTCTGTGTCTATCATGAATAAATAAATAAATATTTAAACAAAAAAAAAGCAGTACTGCGTAGAATCCTCTGGGCTTAAATTTTTCCCATCTCATTTCATCAAAGATTAAACTGAGGTTGAGGGAAGTTTACAAGCTGTTGCCCAAAATCACATACCTTTTGAATGAGAGTTTCAAGATTCAAATCTAGATCTTTCCAACTGCTAATTCCAACTTTTCATGGCAGGTAGTATAAAATAAAAATTCAAGTTGGCTTAGACATAATATAATTTTGGCAACTTCAAAATACTTACATTATTCATCCAGTTAATAGTCCCTTCCAGAACTTCCACTTCTGGCCAAGATGGCCAGAGTAATAGGGATTGGATTTATCCTTCTTGAAACATGAAAAGGTGGACAAAATTATAAAATAATAGCTTGAAAGGTATATCAGGCAATAAAGAACAATGATTCTTAGAGGCAAGTAACAAATGAGCTCTAAAATTTCCCCAGGTTTATGCCTTAAGAAAGTTTTGAGACCCAATGCAGTGAGGTTCGGGGACTTCCTAAAGGAAATGGATCTGAAAATCTGGAGAGACCAAGGCAACTAGAACTTGCAGGACAGGATATTGAAGAAAAGGAGTTGCACAGAGAAAAAAAAGACCTAGATGTGCAGAGGGTCCCCGTCGATTATTTAGCTGAGTACTAGTCAGTACACACACATGAGGAAACAATTTGAGGTTAGAGAAGGAAATACTGAAAAGATTATAGATAACAGCACTTGATGCTCCCACAAGGCTGGGAATAGTGCCATTCTCACCAGCCAAACTGGAGAACTTTCAGGAGTCATGATGCATTGGGTAGACCACATGGAAAGAACTTGCTTCAGTAGTGGAAATAATTAGCCCTAAACTGAACAGTGTTCCTGTTCCAACTAAAAAATCTACAAAGAACGTCTCAAAAGTATTGTACTGTTGTGTGGAGGGGTAGGGCTAAATGGGTGATGGATGTTAAGGAGGGTACTTGCTATAATGAGCACTGACTGTTATATGTAAGTGATGAATCACTAAACTCTACTCCTGAAACTAATACTACACTATATGTTAACTAACTTAAATTTATTTATTTATTGGGGGAAAAAAGTATCATATTCTTTCCAAGTCATTTAACTGTGTTCCAGACAAAGCTCAAGAATATTTATGAGGGACACCTGGGTGGCTCAGCGGTTGAGCATCTGCCTTCAGCTCAGGGCATGA
The DNA here is from genome assembly GCF_011100685.1 of Canis lupus familiaris. Lineage (NCBI taxonomy): Eukaryota > Metazoa > Chordata > Mammalia > Carnivora > Canidae > Canis > Canis lupus. The sequence continues at coordinate 39,480,606 of NC_049239.1, read as the reverse complement.
TCCTGGGATCCAGGATCGAGTCCTGCATCTGGCTCCCTGCAAGGACCCTGCTTCTCCCTCTGCGTAGATCTCTGTGTGTGTCTCTCATGAATATATAAATAAATATTTTTTAAATAATATTTATAAGAATACAAAAACATCTATCACTAAACATGGTAAAATTCACAATGCCTAACATCCAATCAAAAATTACCATTCATGCAAAAAAGCAGGAAAATACAACCAAACCATAATGAGAGAAAAATCAATGGTCAAAACTGAACACTGCCAAAGATGTCAGAATTAGCCATTGAGAACATTAAAACAATTATTGTAACTGTACTCCATATGTTCAAAAAAGATAAGTAGGGGTTTGAAAGATCAGATAAAGACTACAGTGTCTGATTATAATATATATATATTTCATTATGTATTATGTATAATTAATTATACATTAATTAACTATAGATTAGACATTCCAAAACATGTGCTTAGTGATCCTAAAGACACAGCAATAGAAAGCATCCAAATTGAGAGAAAAGTGAATCAAAAGAAAAATGCAGAGCATATCAGTGAGCTGTGAAACAACCTCAAGAAAGTTCACATCTGTGTAATTGGAGTCCCTGAAGAACAGGAAAAAAACAGGGTTGATATAAATTTTTTTAAAAGACAATGCTAAAGGACGCTTGGGTGGCTCAAAAGTTGAGCGTCTGCCTTCAGCCCAGAACGTGATCCTGGAGTCCTGGGATCAAGTCCCTCATCGGGCTTCCTGCATGGAGCTTGCTTCTCTCTGCCTTTTAAAAAAAAGAAAAGAAAAGAAAGACAATGCCGAGAATTTTGTAAATTTGATGAAAACTTGAAAACCTGAAACCCACAAATTCAAGATCCACAAAAAACTCCATTCAAAAACGATACCAAGGCATATCAAAATCAAATGGTTCAACACCAGAAATAAAAGGAAAATCTTAAATACATTCAAAGAAAAAAAACACATTATGAATAGCAGAACATAAGTAAGCATAAAACACATTTCTCAGAAACAATGCAAACAGACAGTGGAGCAATGTCTTAAAGATCTTAAAGGAAAAGAAAATACTTTTAGAATAGACCAACTAATTGCATATCCACCCTTTCCTGAACACACCCACCCAGTGAATCCTTCGACTTTGCAATACACTCAAAACTTATTTATAATGTTAAACCATTTTTCACCTTTTATTTAAGTTATTGTCCAGGTGTCTTAATTTCAAAATTATTATGGATAAATTAAGATGATTTCCGTTATCGTTCCACCATACCTAAAGCAAGTCAGGTTGTCCCTGTATATTACCTTACTCTCTCCCCACTAGATTCAGAACTGCTCATAGGAAGAAACCAAATTTTATTCACTTATATAACAAACTCTTCGCAAAGAAGCATCTTACATTAAGTATGACCTGAAGTGAAGTGTCATTTATTTTCTTGCTAAAAGGTCACTTAGCTGTGAGCACTTATACATCAAGGAATTTGAAGGAACCCGAGGTGTCAATAATAACAGATATCTTCATATGCATTATAATCATATACCAGGGATCCCTGGGTGGCGCAGCGGTTTGGCGCCTGCCTTTGGCGCAGGGCGCGATCCTGGAGACCCGGAATCGAGTCCCAAGTCGGGCTCCCGGTGCATGGAGCCTGCTTCTCCCTCTGCCTATGTCTCTGCCTCTCTCTCTCTCTGTGACTATCATAAATAAATAAAAATTTTTAAATTTTTTTTTAAAAAATCATATACCAAAGCCATATTTTGACTTTATCTTAATGATAAAGAATCAATTCTAAGGTTACTTATGTTAACAAAGATAAGACCTGTAATGATTAACCAAATGAACATCTTTTCTTATCTCATGGCAACTTCTGAAGCTGCCACCCTAAATCTGTTGGTCAGAGCCAGACAGGTAAGAGTTTCTTAGTGTGATCATATTCAGAAGCTTAGCAATTCCTAAAACAGCAGGCGAGGATTTAAATCACCATAAAAATAATAAAGATTTCCAAATAGTCCCAGCTTTGGACTTCACCAGCTCCTAGAACTATAAAAAATGCTACTGATGTGATTTCAACTACTTTCCTTTAGAATTTTCTCATTATTCCTTTTCACCTGTCACAAAGTTCTTCCTCTATGTAGACTCTTTTTTTCTTCAGTAAAAATATGTAATATCTGTGCCTAAAGCTGTAGAAACATACAATGACCTTTTTTTCAATTTCTCTCTTTTTTAGTAGGTGACACAGGGATCAAAATACTTTAAAAGCATATTGCAGACTTCATTCCTTCATTTCATCTATTCCCTGCCTTGTTCCCAGGAAAAGTTTAAAGCATATTATGGACTGTCTAAACACAATTTTAGAATTTTTATTCAAGAAATTTTAAGCCACTATAAAATTTTAATCCACAAAGCCATTTTTTCAAATTTCAATCTGTAAAGGTGATTTTAATGTTGAAATACCCATTTAATAAGTGAACATAAACTTTCTATTTGAGACAAATTATTCTGCAAAACTTCATCATAGATGATTAGAGATTGAGGTAGCCTCAGTCTACACTAGCATCAAAATCCAATGACTTATAAAAGGGTAAAAGGGGGCAACCCTGGCGGCGCAGCAGTTTAGCGCCGCCTGCAGCCCAGGGTGTGATCCTGGAGACCTGGGATCGAGTCCCACATCGGGCTCTCTGCATGGAGCCTGCTTCTCCCTCTGCCTGTGTCTCTGCCTCTCATTCTCTCTCTGTGTCTCTATGAATAAATAAATAAAATTTAAAAAATAATAATAATAATAAATAAAAGGGTAAAAGGTAAGGAATGTGCTTCCTTGATCCTTGTGAGTTTTCACATTTTCTGGCAGATGTGAGTATAAAGGGAAGTAGAGAAATCAGTAGATAAAATGAGACCTTTGCTCTAAGAATTGTAAAGGGGAAGCTGGAGAAAATCAAACACTGGGAGCAAGTCCCCTGCAAAATCATTTCATGGAAGAATTGAATTTTACAATAGCGTCATTCCATGGATGAATGCCATGAATGTTCTTTTATGTAAGAAAGTTTATTATAATCTTGGAGAGGGAATTACACTTATTATTAACTAACATTATTATAGGCTTTCTACATGTCCACATATAGAAAATACATTATCACATTGACCTTTAACAAAAAAATGCCCATTTTCAGATTATGAAAACTTGATAATCCTTATTTTCACATTATGCAACTCAGAACAGTTGAACAACTTGTTCAAGCCTCATAACTCAATGGTGCAACTAGGTTTTTAATTTAATACCAGAGACTGCACTCTTGATATATATATACATATATATATATATATATATATATATATATATATATATGATTCATATATGTGAGATTCATATATGTGAGATTCATATATGTGAGATTCATAGTTTCATAGTCATGGGATTCTTAACATGTACATATGTTATGTACATATATGTCCTACCTCTTCATTATCCATCTGCAGCTCCAATGCCATCAATCACTTCATCTGTGCTGAACCCCCAGTGACTCTTTATGCTCCCATATACATATCATCATGGCAATCACTGCCTTTTTGGAGTTTAATCTGAGTATTGCATTGACTGTCATGTTTGGTCACCATATTGTCCCACATGTGTATCCTGGCTGCTGTCCTGAGGATGTCCTCAGGAAGGAGAAGACTTCCCTGCTCTGACTCTGACCTAACAGATGTTTCACCGTGTCCATAAGACTCTTGTGGATATTTACAGCATGATTCTAACAAACCCCAGGAGAATATGAAAGTGACCACCATGTCTTGCAGCACTGTGATTCCCATGTTGAACCCTTGATCTACAGGCTAAGAAACAAGGAAGTGATAGAAGCACAGATATGATAGCAAAGAACTATTTATGAACTGGACCTCATTTCTTAATATTAAGCACAAGGAAATATTCAAGCAAATTTTTTTCCAAGAAGCTATTTGCTCAAAGCAATTTCTCCAATAGCCTCAAAAACACATTGAGATTTCTAAACCCCTAAATTACATGAAAGGTTACCAAATTCTCACAGAGATAGATTTATCTGGAGAGGCAATATAGCCCTTCTGCCTGATGAGCAAGCTTCTCTTGCTAATGACTGATCTTTATAGAAAGTAGGAAAATCAGCAATCAATATGCTACAGCAATATCACCCAAAGGGTATTTGAAAACCAGTCAATGCAATATTAATCTGAGAAAAGCAACATCAACTTCCAAGAAAAGTTAAGGGTAGAAATGGGAACTTTCTGGGCACTGGGAAAGCAGGCAAGAGTCCATAAAGACATTTGAGGTAGACTGGGGTGCAAAAGAAAATATTAAACAAATACCCATGAAGGTCCATCACAGAGCAGAACCTCCAGGGGTAGTCAAAATAGAAAACTTTCCTCAGATCCTGGAGGAATACAGCTCTCATATTATCTCATCACCTGACTGCCCAGATGCCCTCTGCCAAAATCTGAAACCATTAGTGACCCCAGAGACATAGGACATCTTCAACTGGCCAAGGTGCTAACAGTCATGGCCAGCAGCAAGCTGCCATACCAAAAGGCTTCTAACATTAGGCCTAGCAGTATCCTGCCCAGTCAGTAGCATCGGCTGGCAAAACAATGGAAAGCTTCTCTCATTCCAGCATCACACATTCTGTTAGCTGCGTCAATGCAGACAACATCTGCCCTAACCCAGCATTTCCCAAAATGGAGTCCAGAGAATTTATTCTTACAACAAGCTCAACAGGAAAAGGATTCCAAGGCCAAGAAGTAAAAAAATTCTAAGCTAATCAATATCATATTTGTTTACCACTAGAGTTTCCAGAAGTATAGTACACAGAAATGTGCATTTTGAATCTTTCTGAAGACAGAAAGAGTATGGAGTATTTTCCAGATTTGTTGGGACACAGGACCCTTTTTAATCTAGGGGCCATTTGCTATATTGTCTCAATTCTAAAATGTATATTTCTTTCATATTTTAATGTTTCCGATGTTAGGGCTAGCTTAAAATCCAATGTACATTTAACAGAGCAATAAAATTATTCTAAAATTGAAGGTGACTGTCAATCTATCTACTATAATATAATAAAGGAAATACACTTTAACAGCTTGGAACTCATGTTTCCTCTAGAACAGTATGAAAAATACCTCTTTTAAAAAGAGCTGGCTAAATGCATTTATAAAAGTAACTAAAGTGGGTAGACTATTGAAGTAGTTCCCAGAAAACATCAGTTTAACAATATCTTCAGCTCTAAACAGAATGCCACATTTTGTATATAAATAATCAATATTTTATCCAGTCATTAACACAAGTGTCTTAAAGATTTCCAATAGAAAGCATGCTGTTTATTCTGTTCTAGTTATTGTGGATGTTAAACGTTTTTATTTCTTTAAAAAGTGTCTGGGGGCACCTGGGTGGCTCAGTGATGAGCATCTGCCTCTGGCTCAGGTCATGATCCCAGGGTCCAGGAATTGAGTCCCGCATCAGGCTCCTTGCAGGAAGCCTGCTTCTCCTTCTGCCTATGTCTCTGCTTCACTCTCTCAATCTCTCATGAATAAACAAAACAAAATCTTTTAAAAATAAAAATAAAAAAATAGAAAGTATCTGATGATTCAGGCTGGCCATTTCATACAGCCTACCTATTTTGGTGAATTCCTAGTTCTTGAACACACATACTATGGTCATTATTTACTAACTTTAATAATTTACTATGAGTCAGCTTTCTTCCTCACCTAAAGGGAAGTAAACTTTGTAAACACTTTCTATAATCCCAGCCTAGGCTGATCCAAAGAGTAGAAGTTAATTCCAGATGGGGTCTACTTCAGCTCCAAGAATGGTTAGTCATTCCCACGCATCAGCTCTCTCTGACCATACCTCATCTAATAGGATGCCACCCCACCTATGGACTTAGAATAGCCAAATGTCACTATCTGTACTCCTTGGTAGGGCTCTTGTAACAGAAACCACCAAACTGGAATTTATTGTCTCACATTTCTGGAGGCTAGAAGTCTGAAATCAAGGTGTTGACCAGATTGGTTCCTTCTGAGCACTTTAAGATAAAGGAGCTGTTCCAGGCCTCTCTCTTTGCCTTATGGATGGATGTCTTAACATATATTCACGTGGTGTTCTCTGTATCTATATGTCTGTCTCCAAATTTCCCCTATACGTAAGGACACCAATTATGTGACATCATTTTAATTTAATTTAATGTTTTAAAATATTTCTGTAAAGACTTTCTCTCCAAATAAGGCCCCATTCTGAGGTAGTGAGGTTTAGGACTTCAACACATGAATTTTGAACAGGTACAATTCAACCCATAGCACCATTTATAATAAAGGCCACTCAACTGTTTAGGACACTAAGAATATAGACCTAAACATCTAGGCCCAAAACAAAACCAGATCAATCCTTTATTCCCTCTTCCTTTCTTGATAGATGAGTTCTCTGGGTGGCAATTTAGACCGTCATGGCATTCCAGAGTTACCGGAATTCCATTCCATTATCTCTGGCCAGGATGCCTCTTACACTCTTTAAAAGAAGTGTGCTCTAGTTCACAAATCAGAACCAGACAGCCATAGAGAACAACTGAGCACCAATAAATTCTCAGGGGTATGACTTAAGCATAAGGAAGACCATAAGAAGGTGAAGGATTGGGTGTTATGCTATATGTTGACAAATTGAACTCCAATAAAAAAAAAGAAAGTGAAAGATTATTATTAAAAAAAACTCAATTTCAAGCTTAACTACAACCTCCAAAAGCACCAAACCCAAAATCAAAATTCAATGATAATAGCCAATAAGGATGATAATTCTAGCAACCATTTATTTATTGAATCATTACTGCGTGTCTGGAATAGATACTTTTTATGCATGGTTTTATTTCATCCTCAGTACCCCTGTATGAGGTTGATACTTTCAATTAAATTTTATATGTAAGTAAAAAGCTTACCACATACCCTGGAATGTGGTGTATGTTTAATAACCAAAGCTTGCATGAATGTCTAATTAATAGATGACAAAATAAAGCTTCAGAAGCACCTAGAGCTGCACAAATAGTGAAAGATGCAGGCTATATTTGGATCCAGGCATGTTAAACTCCACAGCCTAAGATTGTATCTACTAAACTATATTGTGGCCCATTCCCACCCTGTGTCACAGAAGCCTGTGATTGTATAAAACCCAAGACATCCATCACATCCTAAGTCACTGTAGCCTTTTATTGATTCCCCTATGTAGTCTTCAGAGCTTGAAAATCACTCTTTTAAGATTCAACTAGTGGGATCCCTGGGTGGCGCAGCGGTTTGGCGCCTGCCTTTGGCCCAGGGCGCGATCCTGGAGACCCGGGATCGAATCCCACGTCGGGCTTCCGGTGCATGGAGCCTGCTTCTCCCTCTGCCTGTGTCTCTGCCTCTCTCTCTCTCTCACTGTGTGCCTATCATAAAAAAAAAAAAAAAGATTCAACTAGGACCTCAGAAATGTGATTGTGAACCTCCTCTTTTTCCAGGACTCCTTCTCCACACACACACACACACACACACACACACACACACACACACATATACACACACAAATAGTCCCCAAAACTCTGTATGTGCATCAGGAATGGTCTGAGCTGCGTTTCACAGACTCATATGGCCAATGGCTTCCTGCTTCCCAGACTTAAGTGGCTGGCCGGTGAAAAGAAACCATTCCCTGGCTCAGATAAGCCCAAGAAGCTACTTCAACTGAATCTATTTCACATTTTCCAGCATCTAGCAGTTCTGGGAGCTATAGGCCCCAGCTCTGTGCTTGACCCACATGCCTATTTACCTGAGCTCAAGAACTCAGAGGCAGCGTGTCCCTGGGGTCTTCAAACTCAGCCTGTTTGGGGTTTCTTCAGTTTAAGAGAACTGTCCGAGCAGAACTTCTTCAGTCAAGAAGATCCAAGGATAGTGTAGTCTTGCTACCACCACCATTGTCCCCTACTACTCTCGTTGTCAGTAGAGGAAACACTGTGGCCTGGCCCAGCAAAACATGGTAAGTTTTCAGAGATACATGCTCTTTAACTTGACATCAATTGATGAATGTACCAGATCCCCCAATAATTGAAAGTCGATTGATTAAGGAAGAACCCTCTATTTGCTTAGTTTCTAAATCAACTGTTCTCTTTCAACTCACATTAGAGTTACCATTTCTTTTCCTTAATTTCTGTACCAGAACTATATAGAGTGTCCAAAAAAGTGCAAAGTGCTTCTACATACACCATCCTATCTGACATAACAACTCTATGAATCCACTCTGTCATTGGCAAAGAAAATTGTCCATTTTCTTTTATAGACAAAGAAAATGAAATTCAAAATGGTCCATTGGCTTTCCAAATCCCTCAACTAGGGAATCACAAACCAAGATGGGCATTTACTAGTTGGGTTTCTTTTTTTATTCTGTTTCCTTTCTATTACAACCCATTGCATCTCTGATTCTCAACACTCCCTTTCAACTCTAATGTCTCTGATGATATTACATAAACCCCATTTTCATTCTTGCTTCACAGTCTCTAATCAATTTTCGGAAATTCATTTCTTCAACAAATACTTTTAGGATGCATGCTCAGTGTCATATTTTGAGCTGAGTAAGGGCATAAAAATGAGGAAGCTGGGCATGGCATCTCCCTTCATGCAGCTTTACAGTCTAGCATTATTGGCACAACTTCTCCAGAACTTAGCTGAAGATGCCAAAAGCATACCACCAAAAAGATATGGTTCAACCATATTCAAACATAGGGAACAAAGGACCTTTCATAAAAGGAAGTCGGGGTTTAATTCCTGAAAGTACTCATTAGAAAGAATCCTGAGTGCTTAGAGAAATGATTTAAGAGGCTAAAGTGAGCCATCTATAAAGGGAACACCTGGCCAGCCTTCTGTCTGCGAGAGTTGAGAAAGCTCATTAGAAGAACATTTTTATCTTACCTTTTTACCATGTGAAATTCTCAAACCGAGCCAGACATAAAAGCTTCTGGAGTCTGTGTTTTCATAACAACTATTCATAACAACAGTGCGAGCCAAATTCAGTCTGACTAATGCAGCTAAATCACTGTCTACACTAGGACACAGGCTCCAGGCCATTAGTATCTGGAGCCTTTGTCTATAGTCCATATCTCTAAATTTCACAGGGTTTCCATGTTCTCATTTGTAATGTGGGGACTGCAATAACCTGTCAAAAATAATTGTTAGGAAGAATCTTTGAGAAAATGTAATCAAATACACTGTGAAAACTCTTCTTATATAATCCCTCCTAGAGTCTCTGTCCTAAGATTTTCTTAAGCTCAAAAGAGCTACCATTTTTAGAGTAATAAGGAAGTCTCTGCCATCTGGTTTGAAGAATAAAATTTGCCTTTGCAAGAGTCTAGCATTCTTAGAGGGAGCTCTTTGGTACCTTTTGTTATGCAGACATTAGCTGAGCATTTATTCTTTATTTGTTTTTGAGAGGAAGATCTGAGTAAGATCACTCAGGTGATTGTCCAAGGATTTAACTGGCTTCAGCTGCAGTTTGATCCAGAGGCTCAGATAATAACATGCAGACTTGGTTTCCTCGCATCATTTAGCTCTGCCTCGTTCCTGGGTTGTCCTCAGACTCTAGTTTGTCTCTCTCCTTATAGAAAATGTCTGTTGCAACTCCAAGCCTCACATGACCAAATCCAGTAGTGGGCAGAAAACATTTCTTTCCAGGAATTCCAGAAAATATCTGCTCAAAGCTCACTGTCTCAGCTTAGATTGTGTGCCATTCTCGGAAGCAACTGCAGCCGGGAGGGATGATCAGCTCATGCCGCTGACTCAGGAGATGGAGCCAGTCGTTCCCAACCACAAAACTGAATGGGAAGGATGGCTTCCCTGGAGGAAATTTACCAAAAGAAGAAAGATTAAACTCTAGACTACAAGTGATAGATGTCCACTTATTTGGGAAAAGAGAAATTCCTACACACATCATTGTAACACAAGGTAGACTAAGACCAGCCAGGTAAAGATATGGGCAAAGGGCAAGAGGCAAAGGTCAGGGACCAGAGAAAGGCTGATTCTGAGAAGGATTCAGGAAAGTCTTGAGCACTAGTCTTGATTCTCCTACCAGCATAGTGGGAACTGGTCTCATTTCATCTTCAGGAGCCCTGGGTTCCAGCTGCTGCTCCTTCACCGGCCTGTCAATGCCATATACACCAACATAATTCTCCTCTATAGAAGTTCCTCACCTACCAAAAATAAATAAATAAATAAATTAAAAAAAAAAAAAAAAAAAAAAACCTTAAACTCTTAAGCCTCTCCAGTTCTAACCTTTAGGATTTTAGCTCTGACCTGCACTGTTGGTTTCCTCCTCTCTCTGCCCTCAGGTATCTGGATACCCATGTGTCCCTTACTCTGTGATAGATATGCTGGTCCTGTCCTCTTTGGGTTCTGTTCCATCTCCTGTCATCAACCAGCCTGACATTAACTGCTTTGGTGAGTAATGAAAGAATTTCTGATATGGGATTGTTATTTGCATTTTGACAGAAGTCATCTAGAGCTTGTGTTTTAACACAACAGATTTATTAGAGTAATGGAAATTTGAGTATTTTGCTTTTATTTTTTTAATAAATTTATTTTTTATTGGTGTTCAATTTACCAACATACAGAATAACACCCAGTGTTCATCCTGTCAAGTGCCCCCCTCAGTGCCCGTCACCCATTCACCCCCACTCTCGCCCTCCTCCCCTTCCACCACCCCTAGTTCGTTTCCCAGAGTTAGGAGTCTTTATGTTCTGTCTCCCTTTCTGATATTTCCCACACATTTCTTCTCCCTTCCCTTATATTCCCTTTCACTATTACTTATATTCCCCAAATGAATGAGAACATATAATGTTTGTCCTTCTCCGATTGACTTACTGTTGGTGGGAATGTGAACTGGTGCAGCCACTCTGGAAAACTGTGTGGAGGTTCCTCAAAGAGGTAAAAATAGACCTGCCCTACAACCCAGCAATTGCACTGTTGGGGATTTACCCCAAAGATACAGAGTATTTTGCTTTTAATCAAGTGGGCCATGGTTTCTTTCTGAAACCATCCATGAACTTGGCTGCCTTCACTACAGTTAGCAGTAGAATAATTAAGGAAACCAGACTTAGAGAAGCCAACTTTCAGACTTTAATACTTATATTACATAGATGACAACAAACATATTAAAGAATTTTTTGTGCAGGCATTTGTAATTCCACTTTGACATAAGAGCTCTGAGTCCTCTCTAAAGTCATTTCCCTAAAGCAAGCATGAGACATTGTGAATTTTGAGGTTGTGCTTAAACAGTGGTACACAGTCTCATGTGGCTCAGAAGAAACATGAAAGAGCTGCCCTATGGAAAGAACTGATGTCTCTGGTCAACATCCCTCAAGAACTGATGTCTCCTCTGCCAACAGCCATCTGAGTGAGCTTCTTCCTCAGAGGAAGAGGATCTTCCTCCAGTAGAGCCTTGAAATAAGAGCACAGCTCTGACTAACACCTCTAAGACCCTGAGCCAGTTAAGCTATGTCTGGATTCTTGACCTGAAGAAACAATAGGATAATAACCATCCTTTACTTTAAGCCACTAAGTTTTAGGGTAATTTGTTATACAATAAGAAAAATTCCTATAATAACCAATCAAAGATGCCTTTCAGAATCCAACTTTAAAAAAAAAAAAAAAAAACTTTTCCTTCTTCCCCTATACCTGTCCCTCATGCTACAAATCACTTCTGGGCCTTTGTTATTCTTGAAAAGTCTACTATTTTTCAGGCAATGTACTGGCCTAGAGAATTAAACCCAGAATTGATCATTTCCATGAAATGTACTCTTTCCAAAAAATTGTATAGGCACCCAAATCTCAGAAAGGTTTTTTCCCATTAAAAATGTAGTCCCTGGGAAGTTGTGATTAAATACTTTTATATTTTAACATTTATATCTCTAACATATATATGTTTTATATATTATACATATAGTTCCCACAGGATTCTGTTTGCTGTCATCTCATTTCAGATAAACACACATTTCATATTAAGAAGCCTAGACTATAAGAAGAACAAAGTCCATTCAAATGCCCTAAACCAGCTGGCAGGTGAAAGCATATGAACCACCTCCCAAGAGATCATTTGGGGTCATTAGCTGACATTTTTAACAAACTTCACCTATTCATCATGTTCTTCCACAAGCCCCAGCATGACCATCACTGGTAAGCGGCTTCAGTTGCTAAAAAGCAGGGGGTCCAGCACTTAGGAAGGGACCCCATGGGGACTCTTAATTCTGAAAGGTCACAACTGCTGCTGGAAGAAGAGACACCATTGTCACTGGCAGGCACTCTATTAATATTCCATCAAAGTCCTCTAAGGCTTCTCTCTGTGTCTGACTCCCTCATTGGTTTCATATTAGATGTTAGACGGCTCACTTCAGCTTTCAAATTCCAGTGGATTTTTTAGTCAAATCAACCCTAAAACAGTTTTTATGTATCTGTTTGTTAGGGAGGGGAATTGGGGAGAAGGGAGAGACCGAAAATGACTAAAACACAGAGGTTGTTGCCTCAAGGACAGAGACTGTACAGAACTGAATAAAGAGTTTCAGCAATAGTTCAACAATGACCTCCAAAGGCACTGAAGTAGGAAGCTGAAGACCTAGAGTCTTAATTTCAGCTGGGCCCCCAGACATCACGTGTTCGTGGGCAAGTTACTTCCTCTCTCTGCCTCAGTTTTCTCATCTGTACAGGAAAAAATTGGGGCTGGATTGGGGATGGTGAAGTAGACAGAATTCTAGGATGGCCTCCCAAGATTCCCATCCCTCAATGGCAAGATCATGGGGAAAGTCACAGATCATAGGAGAACATTCCTTGGACCAAATCAAAGATGGAAGAGCCCCTACCTTTCCACCAAGTGCTCATCAGTTTTCCACAAATCTAAAAAATCGGAGTAGCAAGAAACTCAGACTCAGGATGCCCTCTCTGATATCATGGGAAGAGCATAGAAAGCTAATCAGACCAGGGTTCAAATCCTGACTCTGCCACTAACTGTGAGATCACAAAGTACTCTATTCTTTGGAGTCCCAGTCTCATCTATAATAATGATACCCACCTACAACTGACACAACAGCACTCATGGCAACACCCAACAGATGCTTAATAATGAACAGAAATAACAAAGACTGAACCTGCACTGTGGCATGGAACACACACTGGAGTGGTGGCCACAAGCCCTACTGGGCCTACAGGCTGCTGTAGACAACAGTTAAGACCCTGGACTCTGCAGCCAGACTTCCTTGGTTAGAATCCTAACTCCACCATTTACTAACTGTGGGGGAGCACTTCAATTTTATAAGTTACATGAACTTCAAAGTTACTTGAACATGCCATATCTTGGTGTTCCTCTCTATAAAATAACGACCATATTAATAGTCCCTCATTCATAACGCTGTTGTGAGAATTAAATGAGTTCAAAAGATGTGAAACACCAAAACCATATCTGACATGTAGTTCATACTCAATAAACATTAGTGATTATCATTATTATTCATTCATTCCACCTACATTTGTTGACAATAAAGGTTCCAAAAGCTATGTTAGGTGCCAGAACTACAAAAATGTGTATGTCAGGCTGCTCAATGGAGGATCTCAACAAAAGCAAATAAATAGATTTTTTTATATTTCATTTATTTATTTGAGAGAAAGAGCACATGCACAGGCAAGAGCAAGGGGAGAGGGGCAGAGGCAGAGGGAGAAGCAGACCTCCCGCTGAGCAGAGATTCCCAAGTTGGGGCTCCATCCCAGGACCCTGCGATCATGACCTGAGCCAAAAGCAGACACTTAATTGACTGAGCCACCCAGGTGCCCCTAGATTTTTTAAATTACAAAATGAAATCATAATTACAGCAACAAAAGAATTGAAATACTATGGGATCCCAGAAGAGGGCACCTAACATTGGAAGAAGAAAGGAAGTCATCCTAGAGAAGGGAATATTTTAATTGTACCTTACTTTGATAAGTCATGTAAAAAAAGAAAACCAAAGAGAACTGGGGAGGGGTCATAGCTGTCGAAAACTAAAAATAGTCATACCTTAGAAACATCATGCTGAGTGAAAAAAAAATTTATAACACTATACAATTTCTGTAATATGACTTTCATACAAAATGACAACCTACATTTTGCAAAAATACATACAAAAAAATAAAAAAAATCTCATGAGATATACTGAATGGGAGTGGAGAGACAAAATTTAAGAGCATGAATAAAATTTAAAGAGAGAGAAAACAAGATCATGAACACCCAATGGTGATGATGTATCAGCAGCCAGAAGTGGGAATTAGGGAGTAAGGACCAAATAAAATGTGGGGAAATTTGCTGATGATATATTCCACCTGAAATTCTGGAAGGGTCAGATCACTTACTGTTGGTAAAATAAGATATCAGGTTATTGATCTGAATTCTCAGAAGTAGTGTTACAAGCAGTGTACACATGTACACACACGTACAGACACACAAGTTTAAATGTGAAGAGGAGCACAAGCCCACCTGGGCCAATAGGAAAGGGGTAAATCAGGCCTGTACTAACCTACCTGACCCTCTTATACAGTAAGAAACAGGTACCCCTTCCCCTGGACAAACTCAGTAGTAATAGGGCCAGCAAGCAGAGCACAAGCTGGATTTTGGCGCCACGAATGCCCTCAGCAGGGTACCCTTGTGCAGGATACAAGTGCACAACCCTACCAGGTAGTCCTACAGATCAAACCTTTAGGAAAAAACTGAACAGCCCTAAACCACACAAAAAAAAATCAAAGGTGCAGGTGGTGAGAGCACCCTCTCTTGGCAAGTCCAGGAGTGCTGAGCCTCAGAGCAGGAAAGTGGCCAATGTCAGCCTCCCACATTACTGCATTTTCTGGGCTTGGGAAAGACCATCTCTTGCAAAATGAGATGACATCTCATCATCGTCATCAGATGGAATGTTTACAGTGCGCTCTAGGAATGCCCAAGTCAACACACGACTCTAACTTCAAATTATTTTCCCTCTGGCCAACGTGATTTAACCCAAACACTGCCTTTCTTTCTCTGGCCAAGGATCTTTATGGAGAAGTTACACCTACATTCCAAACTTTGAAGAATGGTGGGATGTTGGAAAGCGGCAGAGGGAGAAGAAGGTAAGAGAGGATGGGATATGAAGGGATTAAAGGAGTAACCAACCCAAAGTGAGAAAAAAAAAAACAAATCATAATCCAATCTTTAGTTGGTATAAAGAATTCAAAATCTGAAAAGGGAGACGTCTGGGTGGCTCAGTAGTTGAGCGTCTGCCTTTGGCTCAGGGTGTGATCCCAGAGTCCAAAACAGAGTCCTGCATTGGGCTCTCTGCGAGGAGCCTGCTTCTCCCTCTGCCTATGTGTCTGCCTCTCTCTGTGTGCCTCTCATGAATAAATAAACAAAATCTTTAAAAAATAAAAATAGAAAAAATAAAAATCTGAAAAGGAATTTCATATCCATAAGTTAATGGGATCTTCACAACAACCTTGTAGAATTGGTATTAAAATCATTAGTGGTGCTGGAAGAGGAAGAAGAGCCATTGTGAGGGGAGGGATGGGAGAGCTGGAGTCTCAAGGTAGGGAGGCCAGCTCTTTACCAGAGAAAAAAGTATGTTTAACTGTAGAAGCACATGGCAGGCAATCAGGCATCAGTAGTAGGGTCATAGACTCTGAAGACAAATGGATCTGGATTCCAGCCACCTAGAGGGGATTTGGAAAGTCCATTAACCATTTTAATCTCATTTCTTTATTTGCAAAAGGGGATGTAATAATACCTGCATCATAGAGTTATTATGAGGGATAAATTTACAAAGTGCTTAACAAAAAATGGCTATCACATAGTAACTGATAAATAGAAGCTACTGTTCATTCACGTATTCAAATAATATTACTGAGTGTTTTTGTGAGTCAATCCCTGATCCAAGCGCAGGGCCCAATGTTCAGCAAAAAAACAGACATGGTAATTGTCTTCATTAAACAGTCTTACGGAGTACATAGGCATATAGTTAGAAACAGGTACCCCTGTTTCTAAAATAAAATTTAAAAAAGAAAAAGAAAAGAAAAAAATAAAAAGCACTTCCACAATTTTCCTCCACCAAATCTTACCTGCCTGCCTGATTCTCTGTCCATATACTCCTACCATCCATCCCATGCTTATGTTCCTATGCAAAGTGAACCCCTCTGTTTACACACCAAACCCCATATCTTTTTGCTGAGTCAAGAATATTATTCTTTGATGTTGGCAAATCAAACTCCAATAAAAAAAAATATACAGGAAAAAAAGAATTAAAAGAATAATTACCAAAATAGATATTAATTGTGAACTATTCTATCTATCCTACCATCGTTGTACTGTCTCTCATATCTCATTTCCTTCCTTCCTTAGCTTAACTTCCATAGTCAGTCATCATTGCAATCCTCTGGGAACACATCTTTGGCTCCCTTGTCGCCCTCTTGCTTTGCCATATTCACTTGGTTAAAGTGTAGCTCTAATTCAATCCAATCCATTGGCCATTTTGCAGTGTTACCCATTCAACTAACAGACAAAAAACAGGCTACCATGTTGGCTGGTCTCACTTTATCCTCTTTCCATCCCAAAGCCCCATTTGCTATCTGGCAACCACACTATATTCCTCAGTCCATCCACTCTCTCAGCCAGCTATTTCATCTTAATCTCTTCTCTCCTCAAACCTTTAACATTACTGCCTCATCTTTAGTCACAGCTAAAGAATCTGGTTATTTCACAGAAAAAAATAAAAAGCACTTCCACAATTTTCCTCCACCAAATCTTACCTGCCTGCCTGATTCTCTGTCCATATACTCCTACCATTCCCTCCCATGCTTATGCTCCTATGCAAAGTGAACCCCTCTGTTTGCACACCAAACCCCATATCTTTTTGCTGAGTCAAGAATATTATTCTTTATAAAAAACAGTTAAAGGGAATAAAGGGGAAAGGAGAAACAATGAGTGGGAAATATCAGAAAGGGAGACAGAACATGAGAGACTCCTAACTCTGGGAAACGAACAAGGGATGGTAGAAAGGGAGGTGGGCGGGGGGTGGGGTACTGAGTGACGGGTACTGAGGGGGGCACTGGGTGGGATGAGCCTGGGTGTTGTGCTATATGTTGTCAAATTGAACTCCAATAAAAAAATTTTTTAATAAAAATTAATTATTTTTTTAAAAAAGAATATTATTCTTTGATGTTGGCAGATTGAACTCCAATAAAAAAAATACAGGAAAAAAAAAGAATATTATTCTTTGCATTTTCTCCTCCCTCTCTTAATATGTTAAGTGAAGTATTATAGCCACAGAGAAGACCATGCCTTATATCAGTTCATAGGGCCACTGGGAAATGAAAACACATTTATTAAAATTGAACTTGATATAGCCCTCCCCTTTGGAGCACAATTATCTAAAAATTTAGTGTCTTGATTGGCCTGGGAATTTTGTATTCAAACCAGTAGAATTTCCACATTTGCTGGGCACTAAACTGTATGCAATGTACTCTATTCTGTTGAGACATGGGTGTAAAGATAAAAATAAGAAAATAATTTCTTGATTTCTTCAATAATTTCTTCATTTTCGAAGCTTATTATGTGTTGAACTAAGAGCTTTATAACAAGTATATCATTTAATCCTTACAGCAACTCTGAAACACGTCCACATTATGACTAGGAGCTGGGTTAGCTCATCTTCCTCAGGCTCCAGACAAATAAATATCACAGTGGAAATTCCACTCCAAGTCCCTCTGACTCGGTGTGTCCTTAACCAGTGTGTCAGACCAGCTTCAGTTAAGAAGAATAAGAAGTTAAGAGGGGGTAAAATTCAGACTCACCCTTGTTCCCAGGAGCTGAGATTTTCAACAGAAAAACAACTAATTATTTTTGCTTAACATTGATCCCTGTAATCATAGATGTTAAGCAAAATTTTATCCTCTATTGAATAAGGTATTTGAATTATGTTTGAATTATAAGTAAAGTTTAAAAGACTAAAAAAAAAAGTTTAAAAGACTGATATATAAGACAAAGGGAATTCCAAGGGGAAGAGATTTTATCTGAAAAATCTTGAATCAACTAAGGGAACAATCTTCATCTGTACAAGACTCTGAAGGTACATTAAGATCCTCACTCTCCAGAAGAGATCAATAACTATACCCCACAGGAGGACCTTCACACTGAACTTCCACACATGCCATCTGTTTGGAATTATTAAAGGAATAAAGTCAGCATCAGCCCCTGAAGTTCTCCCTTTGGCCTGAACACCTCCCTTTCCTTATGTTAAGATCAGAACTTCCAGACAGATAATCAACGGGTTAACAACTTGCATCTAAAAGCTAAAAGCCCCTAGGAAAATTGCAATCTATAAATCACACTTCACTCTATCGATTCACTCCCTTCACTTCCTTCTAACCCAGCTGAGAGCAACTGTACAGCTGATGTACAGAGTATTGATGGGGAGAAGGCTGGGGAAGGAAGAGGAAGAGGTAAGTAGCTGGAGTAGACCCCAAGGGGTGGGTCTGAGTCAAGTCCTGAGGCCTAGCTGTCTGTTCATAAGAGCTCAGACACAGGAAAGGGTAAGACCAATGGTAGGAAGAAGGAGTCATTACAAAGAACTGAAACCCAACTCAAACTGACCTAAGCAAATTAGGGGATTGATTGGATCATGTCCCTGAACTAAATGGTAGTAGCTAAATGTACAGGCTCTGTCACCACTTTGTCTGACTTCAGATCTCTGCTCAAATACTTCCTCACTGTAGGACTTTGGGCATGTTACTTAACTTCTCTGGGCCTCACCTCCCTCATCTGGGTAAAGGCATGGTGATAAAAATCATGCCTACTTCATAGATTCGGTATGGGGAGTAAGTCAACACAAGTGTTATGGGTTTAATTATGCATCCTCCCCCCCTCAAAAAAAAAAAAGATACACTGAAGTAATAACTAAGCCTCAGTATCTCATTTGGAAATAGGATATTTGCAAATGTAGTCAGTCCAGATAAGGTCATACCAGAGTAGAGCAGACCCTTTATCCTTATAGGAAAGAAGAGATACTAGGAGACACAAGGGGAGAGCACCAGGGGCTGATGGAGGCAGAGACGGAAGTGTGGCAGCTGCCAGGCAAGGGACACCTGGGGCTACCAGAACCTGTAGGAGGCAAGGAAGGATTCTCTCCTACAGCTCTCAGAGGTGGCCTTATTAGTCTGACTGGGCTGTCATAATAAAATACCACAGACTAGGCAGCTAGAATGGCAGAAATTTATTTTCTGACAATTTGGAGGCTAGAAGGTCCAGAAGAGTCAGTTTCTAGTGAGAGCTCTCCCCACTTGCAGATGGCCAACTTCTCACCGTGTCCTCATATGGCAGAGAGAGTGCTAGAGAGCTCTCTGATGTCTCTTCTTATAATATAGACACTAAAACTGTCAAGTCAAGGCCCAACCCTATGATTTTAACTACCACAATTATTTCCTTCTAAGCCCTATTTCCAAATACAGTCACACTGAGGGTTAATGGTTCAACATATAAATTGTTGACAACACCTTGAATCTGAAATCTTTAGCCTCCAGAGCTGTGCATTTCTGTTGTTTTAAACTGCCTGGTTCATAGTATATGGTGATGGCAGCCTTAGGACATGGTTAGATCATGTAAAATGCTTGCACCAGTGCTGGTAGATAGTATTTAAGATGTGTCAGGTGTTAACGTTGCAACTCAGGCACTCAATATTCAATCCAGGTCCTCGAGCAGTGGCATCAGGACTTTTTTGCTCTTCATCTCTGGTGTTGCTTTCCTCTGCACTGGCTTACCCCCAGGGGCTCTCAGGCTGACTCACTCTCCTGCTGTCCCTGGGAACTCGAGCCTTCTGTGCCACCACCACCCTAGCAGTCCCAGCAAAAAGGCACATCTCTTTCTGAGTGATGGGGGGCCGGCTGCAGGGGGGAGAGGAGTCCTGGGACTGAATCTCATTGACCTGGATGAAGCCACATGCCCACCCCTGAACCAATCATGACAGCCGGAGGGTGGTGCTTCAGCCAGACAAACCCTACCCCTCAGCCACCACTGGAGTCTACTCCACTTGAACCACGTAGACTCAGAATGGAGAGAGTGGTTTGGAAGTGGAGAATCAGGTTGCTAGTGCCAGAAGGTACCAGAATGTGGAGGAGGCATAGACAACAGATAATCATTATGTGGATTTCAGCAAACTGAAGTTTATAAACATCCCTGAAGTTTTCCTTATGTTTGTGGTACTATGCTGGTAAGAATTGCTAGGAATAAACAACAGAAACCAGGATTAATTAATTTAAACAGAAAATGAATTTTCTGGAGTCTCTGGTAGCTTAGAAAGCTGTGAGGGAGCCTGCAGAATCAGCCTTGGGCAGGAGTGAGCACTGCCAATACTGGCCAGGGTCTTGCCTGTGTTGTCCCAGTCAGAGGACAAGGAATATGGATTTCTTCATCCCTCACCTGGCTTCTGTGCAAGAAGCAGGACTCTTCCACCCACATATTTAGGATTTCCCCCACCAACCCAAACAAGTAGAGTGTCTGGATGTTGAGTTGACAAAGGGAAAGATTCACTATTGTTTTCTGCTTAATGACAGCAAGGAAGTGGTCATGAATCAGACCAAGCATTTGAGTCTTCCAGAATGGGTGGTCCAGATAGGGACAGACTTCTTTAGAACTAACCAACAGTCAAGTCTGAGTGCAACACCAGACCCAGAGAGTGAGATGCTTTGGCTGAGAGAACCAGAGGAACCTGCGTAAGAGAAGTGGCAGCAAGACAACAAGGGTTGTTTTGACTGGAGCAGAAGAGCAGGAGTCAGGGTAGAAAAAAGAATTCTAGAAGAAGCAACAGCATGAGTGCAGACCTGGAGAACAGTAAAATCAGGCGAATAAAACAGGGAAGACTTTTTTGAATTCAGGAAATTTGTTTTTTTCAGCAGCATCTCAGTGCCTCAAAGATTATCTTTAAAAACAGCTGTTACCCAACAACTACTTAGGGCTTGAAATAAAGGAAAACATTCCCACGCCAATTCTGCACTCAAAATAGAAGCTGAAGAGACACAGAAATACTCAGGCCACTATGACAGCCTGAGTCGAAGCTTTTTATGGAACAAAGAGCTCCGTGGGCGCCTGAAGGCCTCACTCCTCCTCCTCACACAACTGTTGTCGCCCCTGAGCGCCCAGTGTCGGGGTGGTGGGGAGGGAGCAAGGGCGAGCAGCCATCTGGAGACAGCACCAGCCTCCAGTTCCCCTGCGCTCATGCCAGCATACTCTTCCCAGGAACAATGGTGATCCTAAAAATAATAAACGTTGTCTCCAGCATTTACTGAGTGCTTAACTGGGCTGGAGCCATTCTGAGAGCTTCACTCAGGTGATAGCATCGACAGCAACCCTATTTAGCAGGTGCTGCTCTAATCTCCATTGTACAGATGAAGAAACTGAGGCAGAGAGAAGTTAAGTCACGGGCCAGCCACTTAGAGAATCCCATCAATCTGCCTCACACTGCACCAAAGAATGCTAACTGAAATCTCTGCAATGCAGTAGACTTTTCTAAGGCTGAGGGCGGGGAGGGGCCTGGGTGGGGGAAGGCCAAGCGCTGAAGGCTGCTGAATACTTGCAACCTGCCAGGTTTTGTGCTGAGAACTCTACAAGTCTAGAAAATACAAACAAAATCTATTCAGTAAATGTACGACAATGTGAATAATGTAATGCCACTGAAGCTTGCATTTATAAATGGTTACAATGGTACATTTAATGTTATATATATTTTACTGCCATAAAAAAAAAATAATCTGTTCAGGTAAT
This sequence comes from Canis lupus familiaris, assembly GCF_011100685.1. NCBI lineage: Eukaryota > Metazoa > Chordata > Mammalia > Carnivora > Canidae > Canis > Canis lupus. The sequence continues at coordinate 39,458,790 of NC_049239.1, read as the reverse complement.
AGTATGTGGCAGGCTGATGCTCTGGAGGCATTAGTTCATTTTATCCTCCCAGCAGCCCTGGGAGGCAGGTGCCATTTACCATCCTCAGCAGACAAATGGAGAAATGGAGATTCCCAGAGGGTCCCGGAAGAAATGGAGGAGTCCCCGTGGTCAGGATCATGCAGCTGGTCCACGCTTTCATTTCCATTAGCCTCTGCTGCAGGTGGTACTGTAAGTAGTGATATTATGAGTTCTGTTAGTATTAATTACTATTATTTGTTATTGATAGTATTATTAAAAATGATATTAGTACTAATACTCTTATAGTACAGTAGCCCCCCGTTTCCCCACCACTTTCCATAGTTTCAGTTACCTGTGGTCAGGCAGCAGATGATCCTTCTGACACATCATGAAAAGGTCAGTAGTAGACTGATGTTACGTCATGTCTATGTCATTGACCTCACTTCATCTCATCCTGTAGGCATTTTATCATCCCACATCATCACAAGAAGAAGGGTGAGTACAGCACAAGTGAGATATTTTCAGAGAAAGAGAGCAAATCCATATTCTTATAACACTATGTAGTATATTACTGTGATTGTGTTATTTTATTATCGGTTATTGTGACTCTCTTACTGTGCCTAATTTATAAATTAAACTTTATCATATGTATGTACATATAGGAAAAACAGTATACATAGGATTTAGGATTATCCGAGGTCTCTGGCCTCAAATGGAGGAACGGCTGCTATTAGCATAGGCCCTAAAAGCAGCCAACGTGGTTTTGAATCACAAGTATACCATCTATTAGCTGTGTGATCATGGGCAAGTTAGTTGACTTCTCTGGCCCTGTTTGATCATTTTTAAAAGAGGGATAATAGCAGCACTTCTTTGATAGCATTGTCCAGTGGACTGAAATTGGGTTATTGGTCAAAAGTGTTTAAAGCAGGGGCAGTTGGGTGGCTCAGCTGGTTAAGCATCCAATTATTTATGTTCAGGTCATGATCTCAAGGTTGTGAGATGGAGCCTTGTTTTGGGGTCTGCACCCAGTGCAGAGGTGCATAAATTTCTCTCTTTTGCCCTCTTACTCTGCCCCTCCCCTCTCCCTCACTTAAAAAAAAAAAAAAAAAAGTGCTTAAAGCAGTACCTGGTGGGCAGCCCAAGTGGCTCAGAGGTTTAGCGCCACCTTCAGCCCAGGGCCTGATCCTGGAGACCTGGGATCAAGTCCCACGTCAGGCTCCCTGCCTGCTTCTCCCTCTGCCTGTGTCTCTGCCTCTCTCTCTCTCTCTCTCTCTCTCTGTGTGTGTGTGTGTATGTGTCTCATGAATAAATAAATATTTTTTTCTTAAAAAAAAAGCAGTGCCTGGCAAATAGAAGGTGTTAAAATATTATTGCTACTATTAAGCGTTTTCAGGAGGGAAATTATTTAAAGGGGCTGTGCAACTGGTCTGAGGCCACATAACTAATGAAAGAGGAAAGTCTCATGGCTTTACTGGCCCCAGTGGAAGAAGGAAGATGTTCACAGGAACAACATAGTACTTCATGCAGCCATCAGGTGACCATGACAGGGATTTCTGGAAGAGATGTCAGATCGATGAAGGCTCAGACATCTTGCTGAGTAGGGAGCTCTTTAATAAATCTATAAAAGTTTAAACCTACAGACATCCTATCCACAAAAGATATACATGTCAATGGACAAAAACTTGCAAATGAGTTCCCAGGATTCCCAGATTCCCAAAGTTCACTCTTCACCCAAGGGAGCCCTCTGGCAAGAACTCCTACCCTGGATAACCCAGCCAAAACCCCACACCCATTTTTTTATTTAGAAAAAAAATCTCCCAAAAAGGGCAGCCATCCTCACTTCTGTTTCAGACTCATTAAGACTGTTGTGAGATATAGTAATATACATTTGTAGCAAACTTCCCAAGAGATTCTGACTCAGGGAGCCACCATATTTTGAGAATCCTGAGTTTATAGGACTTGCCCACTGTCACTCAGATAAAATGAGATCAGCGCAGGATTGGCCCAAAGAAATGACTCCACCTAAAGGACCCTGAATCCAGCCTGTGTTCCTTCCACCTTTCACACAGCCTAAAAATCTCTTCAAATGAGTTAAAGAGTTAAAAATTTGTAAAATAAAACTATGTAAAGAAAGAAATCCTGCAGAGAAAAAGAAAACTAGAAGGGAATCCACCAAGAGTTTAGTCATGGGGGCTCTGAGAAAATGGGATTGTAACTTTTTTGTTCCCTTTTACTCACTTTTTAAATATTCTTCCAACTTTTGTACAATATTCCATATGAGATACCATTGAAAGTAAATCTTATGTTTAATGTGTATTTATTCATATTTTGGTTTCCTAGGCATTTAACTCAGAATATTAACCCACTGAGTTTATATTTTTCTTCACTTTTTACTTTTTAAAAAATGATGGATGGGTTGGGGAACTGAAATGAATTTACTTGAAAGTGAACCAAAGCAAAGATGAGAAGGAAAAATGTGATATTTAATTAACAACTCCGTGAAGAATTACAGATGCAGGCCTACAATTTTTGGACTTCTCTATCGAGCTCAAAGAGGAAAAAAAAAATGAAGAGTGCATCCTTGGATGATTTAAGAAGCATATGTTTTCAGATCTTTGGTGCTTTTATGAGAATGCCATTAGGAAGAAGAAGGTCAGGAAGACAGAAAAATACCTGCATCCTGGGAGTGTGATAACAAAAGAATAATGATAGAGCCTTCCATCTGTCTAGCACTTACCAGTCCTCAAAGCCCATTTATAATAATTAGCAATTGGAAAGAACCCAAATAGCCAACAATAGGGAATGGCTAAATAAACAGTGGTCGATTAACTCAGATGGAATACTTCATAAAGAGAGACAATGGTGAACTCGCAGACTGAGCTGATTCTGGAAATGTCTGGATGACCTCATATTAACTAAGAAAAAAGTGAAAAATAAAGTGCTGCCTTGGGACTTCAACAAGGCATTTTAAAAGGCCTATCACATTAGCTTCTTAGGCAAGATGGAGAAATGAGGGCTTTCATTGTTCGAGAAAAGAGCTGATGCCTGATTCTGGCTCCATCAGAAACTAGCTGAGTAGCAAGGGAGAGCTTAAAGACAATCCCCAATTTATGTAGATAATGCATTTCTGTCTCTAAAATATTTTAAAAGCCTGCGTTGGGAAATTAACTTACATGTCATAAGGAAGATTCTTTTCTCAAAGATGAAAATATGTAAAATCTCTAATACATCTCTCCTTCTTGAGACAATCTTTCTGGATTTATTTCTAGCAATTCATAACATCTTCAATCCTAACTCTTCTTTCTAGCTGAACCTGATATCTGAAGGCTTAAGTCTAAAGAGAGATCACTATTTTTGGCATTCCCAATCAATTTCTTTCTTTCTTTCTTTCTTTTAGGTTTTTATTTATTTACTTGAGAGAATGTGACAGTACATAGGAAGAGGGAGAAGCAGGCTCCCTGCTGTGTACGGAGCCCTATGCAGGCCTCGATTCCAGGACCCTGAGATCATGACCTGAGTGGAAGGCAGATGCTTAACCAACTGAGCCACCCAGATGCACCCCCCCAGTCAATTTCATTTTATTTTTTTAATTTTTTAGAAGCTTTTATTTATTTATTTGAGAGAGAGAGAGAGAGCGCGCGAGCCTCTGCACAATTGGGGGAGGGGAAGAGGGAGAAGCAGGCTCCTCCCCTGAGCAGGGAGCCTAATGGGACTCAATCCCAGGACTTCAGGATCATGACCTGGGTCGAAGGCAGACACCCAACCAACTGAGCCATCCAGTCACCCCCAATCAATTTCATTTTACTCTCAATATACGCTGAGTATTAAATATTAAGTTCATTATCACCAACATTAGAACTTAATGTTTTCCAGTTTCTACACAAATCACCAAACCGTGAATCAGGCATGAGAGTAATGTCTTTGCTCTGTCTAACATTTTTGTCTAAGAGATTCAGTGAATAACAAATCCAGATGGTTGTAAGAGCTCTTAATACCATGCCTGACACATAATTTGTTCTCAGTAGGTAATTACTAAATTTTATCTGGGATGCTAGTGTGAAGATTAATAACAATAAATAATGCGGACAAAATACTATTTTAAAAGTAGAAATGTTTACCTAGAAGGAGATCCCTGCTAACACACAACAGGGCTCCTGGCTGCTCACCGTAAGCTGTTTATCCCTGCATCAAGTGGTGATACAGAAGGTCAAACCATCAAATTTGTGAATGGCAAAAAAGCCAAGAAGAGGAGCAAATATCTTGGATGATGGGACAAAAATCTAGAATAATTTTGCCAAGTTATAAGTTATGGTTTATACATACCAAGATGAAAGTTGATGAGGGGGATGTAAGACCTTCCACTTATATTCAAAAAGACTAATTGCCCAAAAATAGGTTGGATAAAAAAATAACTCACCCTAGTATGTAGGAAAGGATTTAGGGACTTTGGCTAGAAAAAAGTCCACTGTGAGTCAGTGTTACAATTTGACGCCACAGAGACAAAAATGTATTTAGAATGTATTTAGAATGTATTTAGAGTGAGGGGCAAGGAGGCATTGTTTTGGGCAGTTTTGAGTTTTGTTCTGTTAAATTTACTTTGAAAAGGAAATAAGCAGAATAGGGTTTGTGTTTGGAAAAGAGTGACCAAGACAACTGATAAAAGGACTCATGGCTTTATCTTCTAAAGAATATTTGAAGTATCTGCTCAAAAAAAAAAAATGTTTCCAGGGGATATAGTAGCCTACAAATGCTACCAGCTATGGATGAAGAATTAACATTTACTGTGTGGCCCATTGGGGTAGGATCAAATGTGAGGTAAGATGGCTCAACATATGGAAAATTTCTAATGATCAGAACTTTCCAGAAATGAATCACATCTGCAGGTGGCAAGCTCACTTTCAATGGAGGTATTTGAGCATAGACAGGAGAATCACCTGCTGGAAAGTAGTAGAAATTCCACAAGCATACAAAGATGAGGAGGCAGGTACCCTTAAAAAGATAATTTCTAGGACGCCTGGGTAGCTCAGTAGTTGAGCATCTGCCTTCAGCTCAGGGCATGATCCCAGGATCGAGTCCCACATCAGGCTCCCTGCAGGGAGCCTATTTCTTCTTCTGCCTGTGTCTCTGCCCCTCTCTCTGTGTCTCTCATGAATAAATAAATAAAACCTTTTTTAAAAAGATAATTTCTAATATTGTTCCCTGTTCTATCTTGTGTCTGTGTTTATTTTAAGTACGTGGAAATAAGTGTGTGCAAGACTAAAATTAGAAGCACATATAGAAAGATGTGAACAATTTGAAGTTTAATGTGTGTTAGGTTCCTTCTTCATTTATCCATACTCCATTCCTTATACAATATAAGAACTGTACATGTGTGCGTGTGATGTGGGTGTGTCTGTGTGTACAGATAATAATCTAGACCCAAAAAACATAGAAATTAGAAAAGACTAGTTCTGAAAGAAAAAAGCAAAGAACTATATTAGACTACAGGTCACTTGGGGTCTATGTAGTACTAAATAAACCATGAATTTGGCACTGAGCTCCCTGGTTGCCAAAGCGAAAAGGGGGAATCAGTCACGTGATTCTCAATGTTCACAAGAAGAAAACATCTCAGATCTTCAGGGCAAGCAAAACTTCTCCTGGCACTAAATTCTTAAGGGAATAACTTTTGTGGGGCCATTGATAGATGTCAAATGCAGTGTCCTTAACAAAAATCCCTGCAGCAAACAAAATAATGTGAGCCTTCAGGCTGTATTTGACTGTTCCTGGGAGAAGATTGAGAGCATGACCCAAGGGCATGATGCAGTAGAAACAATTTTCTACAGACCTGGAAAAACATGGTTTGAGGTTCTTTATAGTCTAGGTATCCTAAAAATTAGTAATATCTAAACTTTATTTTTAAAATGGGATGGATGACATAGCTTTCAGGCGATCCTTCATATGCATTACTTCTCTAAACCAGTTAGAAAGTTTGAACTAATTCTCTGTGATAAGGAGTCAATCCTCTTTAAGATTTTAAGAATTCCTCTTTTTTTTTAACTCTTTTCCTTTAATTCCTCTCATATTATGCAGGGCCTTTGTCTTCTGTTGGGGATGTTTACTGTCCCCAGATGCTCACCTACAGCCTCTACATACAGCTCACTTCTCCCTTTGTGGTACATGGCAGCTTGTGTGACATGTATCCTCCCACTGTGAACTAAATTAAGACATCAAAATCTTGTCACATCAGGCACTTAATAATCACTAGTTGTTTGCTAGCACTGTTCATTTGGGATGAATGCAAAATTCTGATCCTGAAAGAAAGCTGCCAGTTTCTATTAACAATCAAAGTCAATCCAAATACTCTGACTGTAGCTAAGGGTAGAAAGCTGATAGACAAAGGGTTAATGAGCCTTTACCTACACCTTGAACTGGCATATCCTGATTTAAGGATTGATGGACCCTCTCATCATCATTCTACTGACCACTAGGTATGGGTGCAGCTTAACAGGAGACCTAGAGTGGGGAGGAGGCATCCAATAATGGCCTAGACACTAGAATTACAACCTACATGATAGATGTCAACCATGCCCGGTCCCTCTCTGCTACTGTCTCATCCACCTTCTTTCTAATCTTAAAGTTCCCTTCCTTTTTTTTTTTTTTTTTTTTTTTTATTGATTGTCTTTCTCCACCAACTAGAATGTGAAATCTTTAAATGCAAGGACCTGTGTATTTCCTGTCTCGTTAGAGAAGGGGTTTGGGCCAGTGTGGCTGAGATTGGCAGCTCTCCATCAATATGTGTTCTCCCTTCTTCTCTGGTAGGGGACCTAGCTGAGCATGTGGCTACCCAGCAGCTGGGTGGCCATGTGGCTAAGTTCCTGCCATTGGAATCCGAGCGGAAGTCAAGTGTGCATTCTGTGCTGTAGCCCTTAAGACAATAGAGGTGCTTCCTCTATATTCTATTTTCCCCTTTCCTGCCATCCATAAACTGCACAGGACAACCACCTAGCCTTCACAGGTGCAGTGAGGACACCCAGGAGGACACCAGAGCTGTCCAGCAGCCTGGGCAACCTGCACAGAGCCAAACTATTCACCCCAAAGCAAAAAATGAGCCATTGCATTTTGGAGTCTCTTTGTTAGAACAGTTTAACACCCCCTAAAAAGTACAACTAAATAATCTCTGAGGACCAGCTCCAACTCAGAAAAGCTTGGGACTGATGTCATCACATATAATAATCACTTACTGCATTTAAGCGATCTTGATTCTCAAGGACCATCATTATGTAAAAAAGATACACTTAAAATTTAATCTTTTCTTATGATTTTTCTCTATTTATATGAATGCGCATTTCTCAGAGACAAAACTTAGTTTGCACCTTTGAAACAAGGACGTATACCAGCTGAATGGAATGAGGGTCAAACATTTGGCTTCTTTAATAATCACAAGAAGAACAGTAGCAATACTTAGATAAATCACTGTGGTTTCACATGGAGAACAAACACTACTTGTTCCGTCACGGTTTAGAGAGTGTCCTAACAAATGTTCCCCCAAACTGTGGCAAGTATAGTAGGAATGAGAGATGAGATATGTCCTGTCCTTTAAGCAGGACACAGGCTTTTTAATTTTTTAATAGCTCTGTATTATTTTAATGTATACTTAATGTACCTTCTATTTATGGAAAACAACTGTGCTTCTCCATTAATGGGATTAATAGAGTTTTCCTTAAAAACAAATTTAAGTAAAAGATGAATCCATTTAAAGAAAAACACAATTAGTATAGGAAACAACAAAAATTGTGAAGGTGGTATGTATGCAAACACCTGAAACAGAGAAACTCAACACTATGGGTAGATTAAGAATACGATATGATATTCACTTTGTGGAGATGAAATGAATGCTCTCAATGGGCATTGGTCAACTAGATCAGCATACTAAACTATTAACTCGAGCTGAGATTACTGACAACTAGCACTCACAGGTACCTTTTTGTACAAAATCCTTTTTCTCGCCATCTCTTTTAATTTCATGATCGAATCTATTAAAATGTAATATTAAAGCAAGTGGAAAATAACACAGAGATGTATTATGTTGTGTAGAGCAGTGGTGGGAGAGAGTCTTTGTGGGTTTTAAGAATGTAAGATCTATGCTCTGAATTCACGTCAGTCGCTCACAAACTGTGGGTCCCAGAGATGGCCTCTCACTCAACAGTTAGTTGTTAGGTAGACCCTGGGTGTGCACCTGTAATGCGAGAGACAGGGCTCAAGTGCTTAGGATACATTCGTGAACAGATGCAAATGCGCTTGCCCTTGGGGAGCTTAACTCCTAATGAGGGAGACATACACTAAACACAAAAAATAAGTAAGTTAAATAATTCATTAGAAGACAAGAAGTGCTCTGTTGTAAAGGGGAAGCTGGGAAAAGAGAAACGGGACTGTGCAAAATAGAGCAATCATGGCAGGCTTCATGGAGGAAGTGGCATTTAACAAAGACTCAAAAGAGGCTGGGGCATGAGCTAAGTGAGTGTCTGGGGAAAGGAGAAGCCAGCAGTGGGACTTACTTGGGGTTTTCTAAGGCCAGGAATTAAGCTGAGACAACTGTTGGGGCCACCTCATTTATGTACCTTCTCTCGGGGATCTGAAGCTGCATGTTGTCCAATCTCTGAAAACCACTGTTTTATATGTTGCGTTGGTTGTTCAAGGTGGGAGGGTAAATCCAGTCCCTGTTGCTCCAAAGTTCAGTTCTGAATATGTTGAGTCTGAGTGGTCTACTGGACATCAAAATAAAGATGGAGAGCCCGCTGATCTTATGTCCAGAATTTCCAATTCAGTGGGTCTCGAGGGAGGCCCAGGTGATATGTTGCTGTTAATCAGGAACCATACCCCTGGGAACCACTGATATACTGTGATTTTTCCCCACAGTCTGACCAATGTTCTTTTTATAGAAATATAGATGGAGGGATGCCTGGGTGGCTCAGTGGTTGAGCATTTGCCTTCAGCTCAGGGTGTTAACCCTGGGGTCCTGGGATTGAATCCCACATCGGGCTCCCCTCAGGGAGCCTGCTTATGTCTCTGCCTCCCTCTGTCTCTCAAGAATAAATAAAATCTTTTTAAAAATAGATCAGAAAGTTACTTCCCTGCTCATAATTTGAGCTAGCTCCGGGGAGATCTCGAAGTCTGCCACCTTGCTTTCCTTTGCCAGCCTTCCAGTCTCCTTCCCCAACCTCTCCCACATCCCTGTGCCAAGCCACTCATGCAGCGCCCTGCCTGTGCCAAGTCCTGGGAGACTCACACGATGCCTGTGCTTATGCGGTATCCTCTTTCTAAGTGGTCCTCCTTCCACCAGAGCCTACAAGAGCAAGTCCAAGCCACCATTCCAGTCCCCTCTGTGAGTCCTTCCCATGCTGGTCTGTTGGATCCCATCCCTCTGTCATCACTTGGCACAGAGTTTCTCAGCTACTTACTTAATTTAATTTGCCTATCTTCCTCCATTACACTTGGATCTCCTTGAGGGTTCTTTTATTATTTTTTAATTATTCTTCACTTAATCCCTTTAGCTTCTCATCCTAATTGGATGGTAAAGACCCCTGGGAACTTTTTTACAACTTGCAGGAACAGTGTTAATTGTTGCAATAATGGGGGTGGGGGTAGTTGGGGGCAGACTCAGCATGTAGGGGGGCAGAGGTCACTAAAGCCTCACACAGCACGGGCTCATACCAGCAAGAATGGTCCCACATCCCTGTGATTTCCAAATGCCCGTCCAGATATCATGAAGGTAAAAAGCATGCTTCTCATGATCTGAGCCTAGAACCTAACTCTTTTAATAATAAACACAAAATATATTTTGTGCTGGAATGCCTGGGTAGCTGAGTCAGTTAAGCATTGGACTCTTGATTTCAACTCAGATCATGATCTCAGGATCATGAGATCGAGCCATGCATTGAGCTCCATACTGTGCATAGAATCTGCTTAAGATTCTCTCTCCCAACTCCTAACTCCGGGAAATGAACTAGGGTGGTAGAAAGGGAGGTGGGTGGGGGTGCGGGTGACTGGAAGACGGGCACTGAGGGGGGCACTTGGTGGGATGAGCACTGGGTGTCATTCTATATGTTGGCAAATTGAACACCAATAAAAAATAAATTTATAAAAAAAATAAAATCTTTGAAAAAAAATTTTCTCTCTCGCTCTTCCTCTCCTCCCCCAGCTTCCACCCCCACTCTCCCTATCTCTCTCTCTCTCTCTCAAAAAAAAAATATATATATAATGCAATTTAATATACACTCAATTTTCCTGGATTGCACCTACCACATGAGTGGGGAGGAAAGGTTGGACTTTGTTTTGCTGGAAACTTGACCAAGAAATGTTACCATTCAGAGAAATTACATTATCAGAAGCAACACTCTCATTGGACCTGAGCCTCCAGTACGTGAGAATCACTCACTCTGCCTTCACAGCTGGTGATGTCACGGCAACATACAGACATGGCATCTGTTTCATGCCATCCAGAGCAGCTGTGCTTAAGCATCTGAACATTAATTTTAAGTTACTTTCTTCTATCTTTCCTCTCCTTTAGGGTTTTACAAGTATCTTTTGCCTTACAAGTATCTTCCTAGGCATGTTATTCCATTTTATTTCAGGACAGGAAAGGAATTGCACTTAAACTGTTATCAAAGGGTCGTTTGGTGTGGTAAGCTGTGACCACCATCCTGCGGAATCATAGGATGGAACTGGAAGGCCTTCACAATTTCCCTCTGATGTCTCTGTCCAATCTCCATTCCAGCCTTCTCCCACTTCACCTTCTCCAGCCTCAGGGACTCCCAGCTGCTCCAGAGCACACCATAGCCTAATCCTTCACACATTCCCTAACTCCCCCCACCTGGAGGTTTTTCATCCCATCAATTGGGCTTCCATTGAGCCCTACTCAGATATTAGCTCCACACTAAAATCTTGTCCAGCCACTTTCTTTGGGGCACTCCCTGGGCTATTGTTCATATCACTCTGGGTAAGCACCCTCACTCTTGCTGTAGTAACTGTCTCTCCACCCCATCTGGGGACTTCCGAGGGACAGCATACTAGTTGAGGGCTTTGGCTTGGAGTCACCCAGCTGGGTTCACATTTACTTCTGACAGTCTCTATTTGAGTGATCTTGACTGTGGGCAATATAATTAACTTTTCTAAACCCCATGTTCTCATCCACATAGTAAAAGCAATGATACTTACCTCTCAAAGGGTTTGAATGAATTACTTGAAATCCTATATATACAGCAAATGCCTAGCATGGCACCTATCCCCTAGTGAATGCTCACTGACTAGTAGCTATCACCATCATGCTATTATCATTCATTCCCCACACCTATGATATCATGGCATATAGTGGATGTTCAGTAAATGTTTGCTGAATGAATTAATTTGGATCTAATATACTCTTCTCTAAAAATAACTTGTTTTTAAGAATCGCTAATTGTGGAATACCTAACCTCAGAGAAAGCTATTGAAAGAGAGAGAGATTAGTCAGAGGATTTTTATGAATCTCTCTAGTTGCACCATATAGACAATCCACCAAGCCAAGCCCTGCCCGTGCCTCTTGACCATTTATAATTAATCTGATTGGCCCAGATCTCAGATCAAGGGAATTAGCTAGAAAAATAGAGATGGTTGCTCTTTTTATTCAAGCTTCCGTGCCAGAATTATAGATAATCCTTTTAAGGGGAATTTTTAGACTCTGTGGGAAGACCTGTCTCATACTCCGTTCCAATTTAAAACAAGCACTGGAATTGGAGAGGAGCCAAGAACTCTGACATGGATGAGGGAGGAAGTGAGCATGCTCATTTCACCCACAGAAATGGCCAGAGAAAGTAGAGGAAATTCTTAACAACTCTAAAAGGAGAACCGAAGGAGAGTACAATCAATCACAAAAAAACAAACCAGGGAGGCTTTCCTAGTCCCTGCCACACTTGCAGTTACAGAGATTCTTCACTCTAGAAGATATACAAAGAACTGAAGTATGTATTTGGATCAGGAGAAATTTTTTACACAGTTACCAGAAATGTCAAATAAAAGTTGGTGTTATTGGAAGCCTAGATTTTCAGAAACTTCGATCAAATTTCTAAAGAGCCCCAAGTAAGGATTTCTTTCTGTTATTGTCTTTATGTTTAAATGTCACAGAGACAGTGTTTCTGCAGTTACTATGACATGTGTGATAAGAATGGGCTTTCGGAGAAACCCATTCGGAAGCTGATGATTTTTTCAGACATCCATTAGCAGTGCTTCGGTTCATTGACAACACATAGTGCAGTTGTCAAACTACTATAAAAAAGAAGAAGAAGAAGAAGAAGAAGAAGAAGAAGAAGAAGAAGAAGAAGAAGAAGAAGAAGAAGAAGAAGAAGAAGAAGAAGAAGAAGAAGAAGAAGAAGAAGAAGAAGAAGAAGAAGAAGAAGAAGAAGAAGAAGAAGAAGAAGAAGAAGAAGAAGAAGAAGAAGCTGATCCAGGCAGTTTCTGTTTCCTATTAAAATATAATTTATTTCAAATTTTTTTTAGTTGTGTGTTCTATTTGCTATGTATAAACACATATAGGGTATGAGTTACTCTCATCAGACTCAACTGTGGTCCTTTATTAACTAGTTAATTTCCTTGTTGACGCTTAGGTAAATGCTTTCCATTTCCACTCTCTCTGATGCTTGGGATCTGTCTATGGTTCCACTTGCCATTCCTCCTTCTTGAATAGCTACAGAGATAGACAAGTCTCAAAGTAAAAGTCCTGAGCTAAAACTGGCCAGAGCACTTCTTGACTTCTTGACTTCCAAATGTCTTCAAACCCTGGCCTTTGCTCATCTGTCCCGTTCCAGCTCTTTCTTTCATTTTCCATCCTTTCTGGCTTTTTCAGATCCTTTTAAGTTTCTCAAACATGCTTGGCTCTCTCTTATTTCCAGCCTTTGCACATTCTGTTCTCTCCACCTGGGACATTCCTATATTTCCCCTGCCCACTGCTGCTCACCCTTCCAGTCTTTATTTAAACTTCACTTCTACCTGAAGGCCTTCCTTGAGCCCTAGACTGGGCAAGAGGCTCATGTAAGGTGTCCTCAGAACGGCCTGTAATTCCCCCACTTAGGTTACTATCAGTTTCCTTTGCTGAATGACAGGATTCACAACTTCTGCTTTGGGCACACTGCTTCTCCATTGTTGAGTTTATAGCATGCATACTCAATAAATGTTGGATCTATTAACTGAATTAATAGATCCATGAGTGAATCAGTTGTTCCACACACCTTCACATGGCAAGAGAATATTCTATCATGTGTGTGAATTAACCAACGTCTCATGAGCTTAAGAGATTCGGCCAAGACCACTTAAGCATTTGGCATCAGAACTAGTACGTAAGTCTCCAACAGGCAGGATGGTACTATTTCTATTATTCTGAGGATTACACACCAAAATATCCACTCGAGTAACACCACATGCAAGATGTAAGACCACATGCAGGGGAACGGGTCTGTGATAAACTGAAGGACACACATCCACTATTCAGCTCCAGCCAATTGTTGCCATAGAACAAGACCCAGCATTGCCAGAACTTACGTTCTTTTTTTTTTTTTTTTTTTTAAGGATGAGAAATCCAGGGTCACCTGGTCAATCAGTTAAGCGCCCAACTCTTGATTTTGGCTCCAGTCATGATCTCAGGGTTGTGAGATCCACAAGGTTGTGGAGTCTGTTTAAGATCCTCTCTCTCGCTTTCTCTCTCTCCCTCTGCCCTTCCTCCAACTCATGTGCTTTCTCATTCTCTTTCAAATAAATAATTTTTAAAAAAAGAATGAGAAAAAAAAAGAAAAAAAAAAAGAATGAGAAATCTAGAACTTTATATGAAATATGTAGTCTGATGTCTTAATACTAGCCAAAAAAAAAGTGTTTTTAATGTACCATATTGTGCATTCCAAAGAGAACACTCAAGGGCTATGCAGAGCCTCCAAGCCTCTACTATGCTCTCTACAACTCTCTGGACTGAGCTTCTCTCTACACAACTCAACCTTACCTTTGGGGAGACCTTCCTGCATTATAACAACCAGCACTCAGCAATTCCATAGCCACCTACTAAAGGAAAATTGCTTGAGAATCAAAAACTTCAATAAAAAACAATTGCTTTTTCCTCGGTAAGAAACGCTCAGCTCCCTCATCTCCAATTGCTTCAGAATTGATTCACCCCCACAGCATTAAATTCAGCTCCCGCAGAGGCTATGATGACTTTTATGATCTCCCATGACAGAAACCCAAAACAACAATAGTAGAAAACCAATTTTTTTTCCACAGGAGGGTCCAAAGGACTAATTATATAAAGATACAAGACTGGTTTTTGTTTCTGGGAGAAAATGAACCAAAGTTTCTACTTGCCTTTCCACTCCGTTATGACTAATCAACATGTGAGGGAGAGAGAGTTCTAGCATCAGATTCAGAGAGGTTGGGTTTGGGGTCTGACCCTTGCCCTTGTAGCTCTATGATCTCAGGTAAGTGGTGACCTACCAAGAGCCTTAGTGCCCTCATAAAACAGATGACACGGGGAGGAAGAGCTGCCTCCACCCCATTGTCAAGAATTGATAATAAGCATAGCTTAAATGGATTTTATTATTCTTGTGATTCTATTCTAGGTAGAAAATGCCTGGTCTCAAAATCACTGCTCTGTGCCTGAATGTGGTACAGTTGGAACCTCAGTGGTCCACAGAATTAATTCACACAGAGAGGAAATCCCACTTCTGTGCCCTTGAGCCTAAATTGTCTAATTTTCATCCAGCTACTCTCCTGTCCTTCCCACTCAAATCCTGAGAAGTAATCATGAGTACTCCTTTCACTGCTTCCTCAGAACTTCTCTATAATTTCTCAGGGGCACTAACTGATGATGTTCCTTAGGTTCCTACAGGCACCATTGTCTGCATTGACCTGTGTTTGCTCATTTGACCCTTACATCCAAGCAATGGGTCAAACCCCCACAGCTGGAAAGTTGTGAGGCCAGGATTTGAATCCTGTTTCTCTGGTTCTTGATGCTGGAGAGATACCATAATACTTACTTGCCAGCATAATGTACCCACCATGATACTGACTTCCCCCATAATTTACCCACCATATTATTTACCTACCATGGTACTGACCTCTTCCTTGACCCACAGAGAATCTGGCTACTGCCCCTACCATTTCTTCATTCAATCATTCCCTCAGTCAACAATTACAGAGGAAGTGTCTACAATGTGCCAGGCCTTCATGAAGCTTACAACTCTAGTGGGTAAGCTAGAAATAAATACTAAGGAGGGAAAAAAGCAAGTAAGATGTCTGGGGCAGGAAGACCAGGCTGGCAGTTAGAACATGGATCCAAGGGCAGCTGATTCAGCAGCAGGCACAGCCTGCATGTAAACTGGTAGTATATGGGAGATCTGTGGGAAAGGAACCTGATGATTGAGCCCCAACCTTGTGCCAAACACGACACGTGCAATGTAAATTGTCTAATCCATCATCTATCCATCTTATTTGTCTGAGGTGCTATTATATAAATTTAAGAACCCAGAATTCTTAGTAACTTTATTTCTCTATTATTGATATACCTCAGAAGAAGGAGTCATCTCCCTGAAGATCAGGGACATTGCCCAACTCGCTCAAGGTTACCCAGCTGGTAAAGATGCAGGAGTAAGATTCAAACCCAGGAAGTACTCCACAGCTGAACATCTGTCTTCTAAACAACCTTACAGTAGTCAATAAACAAGAATCCAAGTTGGAAAGCAGTTTCAAGGAATGTGGCAACAGGTGACAGCAAGTGTATTATTTGGTTAGGACTGCCACAACAAAAGACCACAGCCTAGGTGGCTTAAGCAATAGAAATTTATTACTTACAGTTCTGGAAGCTTAAAGTCCAAGATCAAGGTACCAACATGGTTTGTGTCTGTTGAGGTCTCACTCAATGGCTTGCAGACAGCCACCCTCTCCTGAATGACCCTGAGTCACCAGCATCTGATGCAGAGTCCCGTATGGGTGCTCAGGCTGCAGACTTACTCCCTCATGGCCTCTACCTGCAAAGCCATGGTTTGATAGGGGCACAGGAACTGCAGCTATGGGACAAGAAGCTTGGAAATCATTTCACTCTGTCCAAGCAGCTGGGCTCAGGGCCCTAACATGTCTCTGCCAGTTTGCAGCTCTCTTTACTCAGCCATTTCTTCTCTTTCATTACAAAGGGGTGTGTGTGTGTGTGTGTGTGTGTGTGTGTGTGTGTGTGTTATTGTTATTCTAATTGGAGCCTATGTTTCTTAGCACTTGACACTCGTATCTATTCCCATCATCAATAAACTCTACTTAATCCATGTATACCTTTTTTACCTGTGTGCATATGTGTGCAAGTTTTGTCTATCTACCTAAGAGAATTAAGCAGATAGAATGAGACAGAAAAGAAGCAAAAGAAAAAGAAAGGGAAGAGAATGAAGTGAGAATCACTGGGAGAAGGGAGGGGGAAGGGTCATCCAGAGAATGAAAATCTGGGCACCATGCAGGGATCCATGACCTGTATAGTCAGGCAGCGGATGCTGGAGGAATCCAGGGGGCTCTTTAGATAGACAAGGCTGATTGTCCTGTCTATGGGCTTGTGGTTACCTGACTTGTAAAGAGTCTAAGCCAGTTTCCCAACCCCGTGCCATGCTCAGCCCGGCTATACCTGGGAGGCCAAAACCTCTAAGAGCATCTCTGGCAATAAGCAGCTTGTAACATCTACCCAGGAGGCCAAACTACGATTATATTTTTTATTCATGACAAGTCATGGAAAAGGTTAATGATCATGGCTCCAGATTAGCATTTCCCAAAGCAGGGGATTTTGCTGTCATTTTAGGATATGCTACATAGGGTATTCCCTTTTGCAAATACACTCACAAAATAGCATTAGCATAGGAACGGCTCTGAGAAGTTCTAAATGTAGGGGTTTGGGTGTGGTTTTAACTTTCCTTAGGCCTTTCAATATCACACTACACTACTGGTGAGCTTATGTCCTTAAATCAGTTGAATAAAACCAAGGACAGGTGCTATTAAAACTCCTACCCCAGACTGATGTTCTTTCTCTGCAGGAACCCTTACCAGGTGACCTTTCTGAAATAGATATAGTCTCTGGGATCATGTGGCCATCTTCCAGGCCAAGCAATGGGTTCCAAACAAGTAAACCAACATGTTCTTACTGGCCTAACCTCATGCTTCTAAAACCAATACCTGCCTCCTGCCAAGAGTTTATAGCTAGAAATAACCTTGTCGCAACTAGTATGTTGAAGCTTGGCCAAACATGAGCTTACTTCTTAAGGTTGAGAGTAGGGCTAAAAATTCACTATTTAAATTGTAGGAAAGTCGTGGGGCGCCTGGGTGGCTCAGTTGATTAAGTGGTCCGCTCTTAATTTCAACTCAGGTCATGATCTCAGGGTCCTGAGATGGAGGCCTGCATCAGGCTCTGCACTCAGCCGGGAGTCTGCTTGAGCATTCTCTCTCCTTCTCCCTCTGCCCCTCCCCCCGCTCACTTGCACTCTCTCTCTCTCTGGAATGAATAAGTCTTTAAAAAATAAAATTAAAAAAAATAATAATAAAATAAAAAATAAAAAATAAAATAAACTGTAGAAAAGTCATGCGAACCTGAGAACCTACAGAAGGAGTATGACTCAGGACAGATCATTATTCTCTTAACAGACCTCAGTTTTCCAAATCTATAAAGTGAGAGGATAAGATGACATTATGGGCTCAAGTGTTTGCCCCCATGTTCATATATTGAAGTTCTAAGTCCCAATACCTCAGAATGTCACTGTATTTGGAGTTGGGCCTGTAGAGGTCATCAAGGTAAAATGAGGTCCTGTGGGTGAACCCTAGTCCAATATAACTGATGTCTTTATAAAGAAAGGAGATAGGACACAGACACTCAGAGACAACTACGTGAAGATATGGTAAGAAAGCAGCTATCTACAAGCCAAGGAGAGAGACCGTAACAGCAACCAAACCTACTGATACCATCAGCTTGAGTTTCTAGCCTCCAGAATTGTGAGAAAACAAATTTCTGCAGTTTAAGTGCCTCTGCCTGTGGCATTTTGCAATGGCCAGCCTTGGCAACCTAATAAACTTGGAAAGACTTTTCAGAGCAAGCACTTGGTTGCCTATCCAGTATCCACTCTCTCTTTTCTTGCTAACACAACCTTCTTTTATTCAAAAATCTACCCTCTCCCATGTGACAGAGAGAAAGGTGATCTTACCACCAGCCCAATGGCACAGTGTGAATAAGCAATTGTGTTCAGTTTATTCCTGTTGGCAGTGATTAGCTCAGAAACAGGCATAAGACCAAACTCAGGCCAGAAGGCCTGGAGAGAAGTCTCCTGGGGGCTTCTAGGAAGTTCTTCCCTTCATGGAGAGACACACCATGGTCTCTTGCTCTTCTAAAAAAAAAAATTAAAAAATCCATGTGCTTAAATGGGACATTTAAAATACCCATAGTTTTGGGGGACCTACAAGGGAGACATTCTAAGGATAGATAATTTCCTAAGATGGAAAAAGAGGAGAAACAGGTGATAAAGCCTCTGATACTGGCTCAAGCAGCCCTGCAGTACAGCCCACCTCATCTTCCAGTGATGGCAGATGAAAAAAATCATCCTTTTTGTGAAAGCCAGTCAGAGTTTCCTGTGGTTGCAGCTGAAGGCATCCAACAAGATCCCTCTCTGATCCTCTCCAGCCCTATGATTTCCTGGCAGCCATGATCTGAAGACTACTGGTGATGCGTAACCCCTTCCAGAGAACCTTATAAACAGCCCCCAACAACTCTGGGAGGCAGGGACTATCTTTAGTCCCATTTAAGGAGACAACAGGGTTCACAGAGGTTAAGTCACTTGTCAAAGCCACTGTGAGATGTGGCCAGTACGTGAGACCTAACTGGTCTGGGATCTACTTTCCACCAGAGTCTCTAAAATCCAGAAATTTTCCAATCAGCCACAGGGCCCCCACAGGGCCCATAGGAGAAAAGTCCTTGACCACCCAGAAGGCTTCCACTTGACATATCTACCTGGCCAGAATGTCTTATACTCTTTTAAATTCTAAATCTCTGCAAAATTATTAGGATGAGCTAATAAGCAAAAAATGTAGTGTTTTCCTTTGGATTCTTCAACTAAAATGATAAATCACAGCTAATTCCTACCACCTTTTCCTAAGAGATTATACCTTTTCCAACAAATTGTTGACATTTTTTCAATAGTTCAAAGGTATATGGTTCTCCTTCTCTCTTTTTTTTTTTTTTTTTCTCCAGCTAACTTTTGGGAATTGTTAAGGAATTTTTCTCTATTCATTAGAAAAAATTGTAAATCCCTACTATGTACAAGTTACTATAAGAAGAAGAAGATAGAATGTAAAGAGATAAATGATCTGTCATAGAACAGAATTGGCCTTGAGTTATAACATATCCTGGCTCAGCACATGGGCAAACACTGTTCCTCCCACTTGGACCACACCTCTCCCTGGTCACACACTGAGCTCTTGCCTCTGCTATGGCGTATCACACCAGAAGGATGGTATTTGAGTTCATGTCTACCTCTTCCCATTGAGCCCTGAAGGGTCTCTGCCTCGCACTAAGGCATATTTTCTGGGCTTCAGGGGATGCCAGTGCATCAAGGAATATTTGAAGAAAGTAAGAGAGAACACAAATGGGGAGGAAAAAGAGGGGAACCAGGAGGGGAAAGGCCCTTCTGCTCCTTAACAAGTATCCCTGATGTGCTGCTGTTCCCTGGGGTATGAGAACACAAAGGCCAGTGGCAACCAGGCAGAGCAAATGTCTTCCATCCGTCATAACATACAAAGGCTCGCTTGATCCTCAGACTATCCCTCTGAGGCTACTGGCAATTATGCCCACATCTAGGAAGGAAAGTGACTTGGAAGGCCACCAGTCGATCTCAGCACCCAGAGCCAAAGGGATCTCTTCCCGCCAAGTGGACTTCTTCGTGGTCAACAGAGATGCCAGGGGCCGGTGGGTTCTGAGGCACCCAGGGCCAGGCGTGCCCCACTTGGAGCAGCCATCTGGGAGTCAGCCCCACTCGCCTAGTTCCTATCACAGCACAGACTTCGCCTTGTTCCCTTGGGTCCAGCAGCCTGCCACCTTCTCAGCTTGCTACTGGCCCCTGCTCTGTCCTACATCTGGGGAGACAGTGAATAAGCCTTCCTTTCTCTCTGGAGCTTGTTGCCTTCAAGGTATTTATAGACTGCTCCTGGTCCCGCTGAGGCATCTCTTCCCTCCTGTTTAAATTTAGCTCCCTTTGTCCTCTTCCCCTGACTTATCTCCTGATCCTGCCTGGGTTTCCTCTACTTTGTTCTCCCTGTGTTTGTTCCACATCTTCTTTCATCTGCAGAGCTGAAACCATCTCGCCAAAGAGTTGCTCTGAAGCCTTTATATCGCTGTCTCCATGCTCAGACCTCCCAGCAGCCCTCTCTGCCCACTCTCCACTTTCTCTTGCAAAGAAAAAAAAAAGGCTTCATCTTTATCTTCCCTCAATCTAGCCTGTTTACAGAAAGGGAAAATGGGCATGACTAATTTGCAAACAGAGCCAGAATCCAGTTTCCCAATTTTGTCTGCCCAAGGCTATTTTTACTTTTAAAAGCTCCTGGTTTCGATGCCCCTATCTTGAATCTCAACCCAGAATCATTTTTCTCTTATGTACAGCAAGCTGTGTCAGCGTCTTGTACATCTTTGTTTTCTCAGGCCCTGAAACTTACCTAAGACAATCTTATCTTAGTGCTGGGGAGAGCAGCTGCCATCAAAATCTGGAGGAGGGGCGTGCACTGCTTTCCTCTGATAAACATGTAATAGACACAATGTAGGTTGAGATTAGGTGTCTATACATGTAGATCACATATGTAGATGTAGACATCTATCCATGTAAATCATACGGAGGTCTCTAATCCCAACGCTTCCAGGAACAGGGCAGGTAAAGAAACAAATGAAGCAGGCCTGGCCACAGGCAGTGGGAACCTACAGCATATACATCGTGTCTAATGGAAGTGTCACACCACTTTACCCAGATTTTCTGATTTTTCCAGAGAGGTCAAGAAATCTGGACCTTTTTTTTTATGCTTCTATTTATTTATTTGAGAGAGCAAGAGAGAGCATGACCTGGGGAAGAAGCAGATGGAGAGGAAGAAGCAGACTCCCCGCTGAGCAGGGAACCTGATGCAGGATTCTATCCTAGGACCCGGAGAGCATGACCTGAGCTGAAGGCAGACACTTCACCAACCGAGCCACCCAGGTGCCCCAAGAATCTAAACTTTTAAATAATGACAAAATGGCATAATGGAATCTAAACTTTTAAAAACGGCAATTATTGGAAGTTTTCAAAACACTGTACAAGCAAGACTAGAAGATGGGCCACATGTGACCTGGGCACCCAGCCATCCACCCCACACCTTCACATCCATGAACCCTGCTCTTCACCATCTCCCTAGCCATGGCTTACAGACCCAATGGCCCTTCCAGTTCTAGTCAGAATCTCTCTGACTCTCAATACATATGGCTCCCTTACAATTCCTCTGCTATTCTTAAGACTGGATTCTAAATGGATAATAGCATAGCTCTGCCTCTAATTCAAGCTTCCCATTTCCTCTCTGTTCTCTCTGCTTGGTGAGAGTGATATTCATCTTTAAGATTGCCTTCCAGGAGATCTTCTGGGATGCATCAGTCAGGATGAGCTAGGCTATGCTGCAAAAACAAACAGCATTAAAATCCCCACAGCTTAAAATCACAAAGGTTCACTGCTTACCTGTGCTACAAGTCCTTTGTGTCTATTCTGGGACTTGGGCTCGTGGAGCAGCTACCACCTGAAACATTGCCATCATCATGACCGAGAAAGAGTATGATGGACGATACACAGGCTTTTATTTTTTTTAATTGAATTAACACACTGTTACATTAGTTTCAGGTGTAGGTATACTGACTGTAAACCTATTCCCCAGAAGTAATATTTGTATACTTTTTGCTCATCTAATTTCCCAAAGCAGATTACATGGCTTTAGTGTCATAGAAGGTGTCATAGAAGGTGAAAGAACAGCACATTTATCATGTGCCTGGAAGGTGGGACAATGGAAATATTCATGAACAGCACTAAGTAACTTCTACCTATGCTATTTCCACTTCTGGAGAGATTTTTAAGTGTTACTCAATGATTCTGAATTAAATTCATTTGTTCGTTTAACAGTTATGACTCGGCAAAGTCCTGAGGTTGTCAATTTGAGGACAACAGTTAAAACTTGTCTCTGCCTTCAAGCAAGTATGACTTGTTAGAGGATATCCACAGATCTATGCCAATAACTTGGAAACAATGTACAACATGGGAAGCACCACAGGCAAGTGTAAACAAAATCCTAAGCATAGAAAAAAAGCAGTAAACATGGAGACAGTGGTGCCTGAGAAAATCCTTGGGGTAGGGGAAAGTAGACGTGAGCAGGAAGGACTGCCCATCCCAAGCTGAGCCCCTCCATCCCAACACTAGGGACCACATGGCAGATCAAAATCCTACACAGGCACAGCTTCCTCAGAACTAGTCCTACCTCATGGCAATCCCTGTCGCTTCTAGGTGCCAAGGCCAGACTGGAGCCAGTTGCTTAGATTCAAACATCAGCTTCTCTAATTGCTAGACGACTTTGGGCAAGTCACTGAAACACCGGTGTCCATTTCCTCATCTGTTAAATGAGGGCGTTAATAGTACTTACCTTAAAGCATTGATAGGAAAATTGAATTCATCAATAGGAGGCTGAGCACATAGCAGACATCATGTCAGTCGTAGCTGGCATCCTGTTCTGTCCTTGTCATTGTCTTCCTCTTGACTCTTCTTTCTTCCACACCCTGGCTACAAGACTTTTTTTCCTAGCGTATTGATTAAGACTGTTCTTGAGTGGTCCTTGGAAAGAGATCTCATCTACATAAAGCACAAGGCAGAGGGAAGATGGTTCTCTGTCCTTAAGGCAGGTTCCCCTGAGAGCATCCTATGTCTGCTTCATCACCAGTCACATTCTCACAAATCTGTCTTCATGTATCACCCTACCCTAGTACTCCGTGAACTTCCAGCTAATGTCAGATTTTTACAGGACATGACACAGAACACAAATCCCATAAGATGGACTCCTAAGGAAAAAAGGCTTCTGTCCTACACTGCTCATAGAAAAGTCCCTTCTGGAGAAGAGCAGAGCACAGAGAAAAACAAAATCTGTTTCATTTCATTTAATCCAGCATTTTCTGACATGATGACTTTATTTTACATGTCACACACATTGGGAAATAGTGTGCAGAGGCTATGTCTTATTCATCCACAGATCCACAGAAATGTGGATGATGTGAGGAATATAATCAGCATGGGAAACGAGCCAATAAATTGGACTAAATTTGTTATGTAATCTCAGGGAAAATATTTCCACCCTGGGCTTCATTTTTAAAATGAAAGAATTGAATTAGAGAGTTGATAAGATCCTTTCTATCCTCCATTATTAACCAATCTTCCATTAGATATTTTTTCCTTGCCCTCTTGCCTGGTCATTATTGAGCCTCATTATTTTATTCAAGATGAGAGCAAAAGCAAAACTGTCAAGCCCCTGTGGGCAGGAGGCTAACAGGAAATGCTCAAAGCTGACATTTACTATGTGCCAGCCACTCTTCGGACGACTCTGTGGGAGTCGCAGCGTCTCTTCGCAAGAAGCAGAACAGAGAAGTACCATTATAAAAGTCATTTCCGTTTTACTTAAGACATTGAGGCACAAAGAGACTAAGCTATTGTTTAAGCAAGTCTACCTAGTTGGCTGAGATGGGATTTGAATCCAGGTCATTTGACTCCAAACTCATACTCTATACCATTAGACTACGCTTCTTCTAGGGTGGCATGAAGTTCAGGAGCCCTATAGAGTCAGAGTCTAGTTCTCTCTGTTTCCTGTTAAGAGAGGATAAAAAGCTCCAAGGATTCACTTCATTTCTTCAGAAAGACTCACCATGTTGGCTAATGTGATATTTGTCCATCCTTAGAGTCTGACTTTCTTTTGACTTCAACTTTCAGGAAAGAATGCAAGGAAGAGTAAAATTCCATGCATTTCTTTTCTTTTTATCAGTTACCACTATAATAATTATCCCCAGCATTTCCAAGAAGCACTTTCATATCTATTATCAGGTATGACTTTTTACACCTGCCTCCATGTTGATTTTACAATTGAGAGAACCAAGGCTCAAAGGGGTAGAGAGGTTTGTCTCAGACCTCATGACAGTAAACTGTGGTTCCTGGATTTGGACCTGGTCTTTGAGCCTCAGTGAGGAGATGGTCAGGGGCTCTCACCACAATCCAGGGCACTTGGCTGTCAAAGTCAATCCCAGGTTGGTGGTGGGTGGAGTTAATGAAGCTACAGGTGTGAACTCAGTGGGACTTGATGTGGAGGATCTGGAGCTAGTCAGGAAACCCAATACAATGGGCAGGGGGAAAGGAGTGGTCCTCTCTCTTCTTTGGTGTTGGGAGGGCAGGAGCACACTAGGTCCTCTTCATGCACCTGCTCTCTTGCTGCTTCCTTCTCTCTAACCTCTACCTTGTCAAGTCACCATCCACCTCCCAGATCATGGGCCCAGGACAGCTTATGCACTCACCCACAAACATTCACTGAGAGCCTGCAATATGCCAGGCCACCATCATAGGTACCAAGAAGACTGAGATGAGATATATATGAATCACTGCACTCCAGAAAGGTGATTGACTTCAGGCTCAGGAAACACTGCAAAGGTGCTGGATTAGGTCTGAGTCTGGATGGGTATGCAGGTGCCCTCTAGAAGGAGAGTGTGGGACAGAATAAATACTGGGCAAAATGTCTTCCAGGCAGAGATTCAGAATGCTTTCTGATTGAAGCACATGATGCATAGAGGGGAAGTGTCAGAGTTGAGGCCAGAAAGGAAAGTACAGCCAGTTCTTGATGGGCCTTGAGGTCCAGCTGAAGACATGGAATGTTAACTTTTGGAGTGAGGAAACATCCCTTATGTGCTAGGGATGGTTTTGACCTATCTTTGTTGTCCTGTTCTGCTCATAGGAAGTCCTCCCAAAGACCGAGAAACAAATTCATAAATTCTCATTATGATTAGGGAGGAATGTGAAGACCGAAAAAGGGAGTAAAAATACTCCCCTTGGTCAAAACAGTAACCATCACTTAAGGCACAGCATGCCATGAGGTCAGGAGGCCAACGGAAGCAAACAGAGGTCTCCATCCCTTGCCTAAAGCCCAGGAGGCAAGTAGAAACAGGTCCTCAAGATAGATCCTCTCTGCTCCCCTCCATGTGACTCTGTGTGAAGGGAACATGAGTGTCCATCCTGATGTCTTTGTTAATGAAGCCAGTCTGCCCATCTGAAAAGCTGAGCAAATGACAGTGGTAAGTCTCTGGGACAGGACTGACCCCCTGAGTTCGAGTCTTCTACAGCTTAAGGGAGCGGCTCTGCTGAGTGCTATGCACAAACTCGGCACAGGGAGGCAGTGTGGGCCCGTGGTCAGCCTCAGCCCAGGCTCTGTAGAATAGCCGACCGGGACAAACAGATGAGAGTAACAGGCCCAAATAACAGAAGTAGGAGGAAAGAGAGGCGAGTTTCTATAACAAATGTCTTGAGGTTTGCTTTTAATATAAGAGGTTTTCCTCTGGGAAGTACCTCTACTCTAGGAACCACTCCTTTGAATCTTATAACAGACCCTTGACAAGCAGAAATCTTATGAAAGTCCTCAGTCCTTGCTCATTTCCTGGGACTGGCACTTAATACCACTTGCCACCTGATTTCAGCCTTCTCTACCAGTTTCTTATCCATGCTCTCCCTCAAACGCAGGATGCTCAAGCCAGCTTCTCTTCCCCACACAGGCCGTTGTCTGTGTCTGTGCACCTGTTCTCTCCTCCCAGAACAGCCTTTTTCAAAAGACCCCTCCTCTGTTTCATTTCTGATCTAACTCGAATGTCCAACCATGTCTAACCAACACCACGGCTCCTTTCCTGAGCCCCTTAAGCTAGAAAAATCACTTCATTTCTCTCTCTTTCTCTCTCTCCCTCCCATTCTCCCTCTCTCCAATGTGTCCCAGAATAGTCTCTGCCCCTCTCTGCCACCAGCCATCATCTACCTTGCATGGCAATCATTTGTATATCTGGACAAATATGCTATCTTAATGTTTGTCACAGCATGTTCTGCAGGGGAGCCTTGCTCACAGTGGCTATTCAATGCATGTGCCAAAAGGATGTTAAGTCCCGTCTGAGGAATGACCAGGGATATTCCTGCTTGTCAGGTAAGCTTTAATTTTCTAATCTAGAGAAGGCTTAAAATAAAAAGATCAAATGCGGACTTACTAACTAAATTATGGTATATCTATACCTCGAAAAATCACACAGATTTTTTTTAATGAGTGAAAAAGTCTGTATTTCCTGGCATAGAAGTCTGCCCAAGATGTATACTTTAAAAACAAAAACAAAGCAAAACCAAAAATGGCAAACTACAGAATAGTATAATGGTACCACCTCAATTACTTCGGAGAAAAAAAAAATGTTGTACACATACATAGGATTGCACATAAATAGAAAAATTCTGGAAAAAATACATGTGGTTTGCATGGCCCATTGTGTCCATATGGTAGGATGGTAAAATACCACAATAGGACAGTTCCTTGATGCACATATATGATAGAAGGAAAGGAGACAGAGAAAAGGTCAGAAAAAAAATATTTGTGGAAATAATTGGCAAAACTCCTCAGTGCACACCCAAAGGGCTAACACAAAGATAATAACGCCAAGACGCATAGTACTCAAATGGCTGAATGCCAAAAACATAGAAAATCTTGAAAGCAACAGAAGTCATTTACCTCATCACTTACAAAGGAACAACAATATGATTAATGGCGGGTTTCCCATCAGGAACAATGAAGGCCAGAACGTAGCGGAAAGATATATTCAAGGTACTGAAAGAAAAAAGAACTGTCATCAAGAATTCTAAAATCAAGTAAGCAGTTCTCAGTATGGAAGGTGAAATAAAGACATTCCCAGATAAAGACCAAGAGAACTCATTGCTAGCAGATCCTTCTTATGAGAAATATTAAAGGTACAAGGACACCAGATGCTAATTAGAATCTACAAATAATAATAACAACAGTCTAAAAAACAAAGAGCACCAAAAACTGTAAATATTGGGCAAATATAAAATATAGTATACATCTATTTTTCTCTTTTCTTCTTTTAGCTCCTTTAAAAGACATAAGATTATGTGAAGCAATAATTGTGACACTGAGGTGTTGGATTATAACATAAATAAATGTCATACATATGACAATGATAGCACAGAGGAGAAGTATATGAAGTTCTATTGGATAAAATGTTTTCTATTTTACCAAAATTAAGTTGCAAAATTAAGTTTTTTAATTAGCCACTAAAAAAAAAAAAACTTTAAAAAGATAGCTTTAAAAAAGTCAACCAAATTGACAGATCAGTAAAATAGCAAAATCCAACTATACGCTGACTATAAGATGTGTGCTTGAAATACAACCACACATCGTTTTCAAAGAAACAGCTGAAAAGGAGACACAATGCAAACAGCCTACATGAATCATCTCTAATCCTTACAAGATCAATATTGTTACCCCATTTTTTCCCACTATATAACGAGGTGGTAATAGACACATAGTTCAATATAGGAACGGTACTAATTATTATTCCTATTTGTTTAATAAAATTGCATCATGTGCAAAGCACTATTTCTCTAGGCTCCAGAGATACAGTGATAACCAAGACTAAAGCCCCTAATCTCATAGCCTCTTTCTAGCACAATGGAAACAGCCAGAGCAAAACATAATAACAAATTAATCACATAGTAATAAGTGCAATGCAGAGATCTAAAGTAGAGCAGTATGGTAGAAGGATTGGGTGGGTAATTCAGATTGAGGAAATAATATTTAAGCTAAAATTGAAATTATAAAATTGAAATTATAAAAATTGAATTATAATTATTCAATTATAATTGAATTATAAAATTGAATTATAATTATTCAATTATAATTGAATTATAAAATTGAATTTTAATTGAAATTATAATATTTTTTTAATTTTTTATTTATTTATGACAGTCACACACAGAGAGAGAGAGAGAGGCAGAGACACAGGCAGAGGGAGAGGGAGAAGCAGGCTCCATGCACCGGGAGCCCGACGTGGGATTCGATCCCGGGTCTCCAGGATCGCGCCCTGGGCCAAAGGCAGGCGCCAAACCGCTGCGCCACCCAGGGATCCCTGAAATTATAATACTTAAGCTAAAATTGAAATTATAAAAAGAGACATGAAGGCCAGGAAGAATTGTAGTGTGGGTAGAGGTAACAGTGCAAAGGCCCTGGGACAGGAACAAGCTTAGTATATTGGAGAAAAGGTCACCGTGGCTGGAGAAGTGGCGTGGACACCAGGGACAGTAGTGCAATATGTGAATTAGAGAAGGTAGGTGTGTGAGGCTCTGTAAACCAGGGTAAGACGTCGATGTATAATTCCATGTGATAGGAGACAATCAGAGGGTTTCAAGTCAGTTGATGATATAATGTGATGCACATTTTAAAATAACACTGTTGCCTCAGAGAGGAAAATAAACTATAAGGCAGCAAGAACAGATACAAAGAGATCACCCAGAACTCATTGTGTGAGTCCAGGGAAGAGGGGGGCAGGAGAGGTGAAGAGAAGTGTACAAATTTGAACGGATTTTGGAGATAGAGCTAACTTGGCAAGCGACTATAGGAGGGGGGAAAGAGAAAGAGAGGAATCAAGGACGAGATTCAGGTTTTGAGCTTGAGGAACTGGGTGGTTGGTGGTACCATCAACCAAAAAGAGGAAGACTGGAGGAAGAACAGAATTGCTCAGGGGTGAGGTGGGGTGATGGAATCAGGCATCCTATTTCAGCCATGGTACATTGAGAGACTTAGCAGACTTTTTTAACTATTGCTACTAACCAACAATATAAAGGTGAGCAAGACAGAGATCCCATCTTCCAGGAATTCACAAGCCTACAAAGGGAGAAGAATGGATACATAAGAGTTCAAGAGAACTGTAGGTGCTTTTGGGAAAAGGCAATGGAAAACATAGGGGAGAGACAGGACCTAGCAGGGCAGCATGGTGTGGACAAATGGGGAGACTCCACAAAGCAAAAGGTGCTGGTTGAAATTGTAAGCATGGATGAACTTGAACAAGCATCACCAGAGTGTGAATAGATTCTGGGCAATGAGAAAAAACCTAACCTGAGTTTCTCTAGAAGTAAGGTGTGCCCAAAGATGGTTGAGCCAACAGGTGCTATGAAGGTTTAATGTGTGTTAGGGGAGGATGATGGAAAGGCCCTGGAAGAGTAGGTATGAATCACACCAGGAAAGATTATGAAGGCAAACGGAGGCCATGGGTTTTCTCCTGGGTCCATGAGCGGATGGGGAGTTACGGGGACTTTTAAGCAGAAAAGTGACCTGCTTGGAGATATGCATTAAGGTCACACTGGCAACAGTGTTTGAAAAGCAGTGGTGATGGATGGCAGAAATGGGGAGAGGGAGGAAGAAACAAAGCAGGAACCCAGTTCTCAGATTATCCTATAGTCTAGGTGAGGGTAAGGAAAGCCTGAAGGAAAGCATTAGGAATGAAAATGAAGGAAAGGATGAGAGTCCGAGAGATAGGGTTTGACGATTGATTGGATGTGGGGAAAGAAGACCAAGATAACTCTGAGATTGAGCATGAGTGTCTGGGAGACTCACGGTGCCATGAACCAAGATAAGGGACCAGTGAGGAGGAAACAGGACAAGGGAGAAAATGAGGAGTGAGGGGGATGGTGAGTGATTTTGATCATGTTTAGTTGGATGTGCCAACGTGACACAGGTTTCCAGGAAGGAATGATCGATCAGTACATTTGGGCCCAGGCTCAGGAGACTGGTCTAACTTCGAGGTCAGGATTTGAGTGTCCTTGGCACCAGTGATAATTGTGTATGTGGCAACAGGAGCTGAGTTAAATCCTTTACATGATTATCCCATTGCCTCCCCCATAAGGTGAGTCCTATTATTATTCCCATTCTACAAATGAGGACATTAGAAGGGAAGTTAAGCCCCTTGCTGAAAGTCACACACAAATTAAACAATAAGGTCAAGATTTGAACTTATGCACCTGTGTACTATTGTGCATGGTAAAATTAGGTGTGAAAAGGGGGTTGACTCTACTCAAATGTCCATGAACCATAGGGATCCCCGAGTCTCCTTCTCCCATCTCACAAAACGGCACCGAAGCCCAGAGAAGGGAATGCATTTCCCCAGGGTCACAATGATGTTCTGACACCTTTCTCCTTATATTTGATATAAAACCTGGACTCAGTTCCTCATGCTCTGGCCTCTCCACCTCTCCAGCCTCACAGGACAAGCACACTCCCCCTCAGGGCCTGTGTGTTGGCTGCTCCCTCTGCCTACAGGTCTCTCTCTCTCACAGGCTCTCAGGCTGCCTTCCTTCTCGTCATTAGGTCCCAGTTCCCAGGTCATCCCCAACAAACACCTGCTCCGACCAGCCAACCCAGCATAACCACCTCCTATCCAGCCCTATCTCTTGACACAATTCGATTTTCTTCATGGCGATCTCAATGCACCTTATTTGTCTACTTGATTATTAATATCCAGTCTCTACCTGCCAGAAGATACAGCAACTTTTACTGTGTCCCCAGAACTTGGACCAGAATTTAACACTGTGAGTGCTGAGTGTAGGAAGAGAGAAGAAAGGAAGGGAGGGAGGGAGGAAGAAAGGAAGGAAGAAAGGAAGGAAGGAAGGAAGGAAGGAAGGAAGGAGGGAGGGATGGAGGGCGGTCGGGTCTTCCTTCCAGTGGCCTTCCTTCTTACATGCCGTCCTTCAGCACGTCCTCCTCCTTCCCTTCATCTTCTCTTCCTCCTCCTCCTGCCAGGAAGGAAAGCCAAAGGAGACGGGAAGGGGGGGAGGAGGAAGGACACTTCCTTCCAAGGGAAGGTACAACCCGGAAGCAAGGAAGGGAGAATGGCGGGAGGAGGGGGGATT
Source organism: Canis lupus familiaris (assembly GCF_011100685.1). NCBI lineage: Eukaryota > Metazoa > Chordata > Mammalia > Carnivora > Canidae > Canis > Canis lupus. Next base: position 39,427,765 of record NC_049239.1, on the reverse strand, counting down.
CTTGGAAGCGAAAGGGAAGGATGAAGATTCTTAAACTTCTTCCTGGGAGGCCCCTTGCTTCCCGCCTGGGATAGGTCACCCTGGCAGGGAGGCAGGCAGGGACCTCACTCTCTCATTGCTGGACGGGAGGCGGGAGGAAGTGACCTCCGGGGCGGAGTGCCAGGAGGAAGCCAAGGAGGAACAAAAGAAGAAGGGATAGGAAGGAAGGAAGGAAGAAGGGAGGAGGAAGGAAGGAAGGAAGGAAGGAAGGAAGGAAGGAAGGAAGGAAGGAAGGAAGAAGGGAGGGAGGGAGGGAGGGAGGAAGGAAGGAAGGAAGGAAGAAGGAAGGAAGGAAGGAAGGAAGAAGGAAGGAAGGAAGGAAGGAAGGAAGGAAGGAAGGAAGGAAGGAAGGAAGGAAGGAAGGAAGAGAGTTCTGAGGGACGGAGGGAATTCTCATGTGGATGAGGGGGCAGGAATGAGTTTGTCCAGAGCCTTCACTAATGAAGGACACGGCTGGGCCTCCTTGGAGCCCCGCCTCCTCCACTGTGATATCTGCAGCCCACAGATGAAAGAGAGTCATGGGCTAGGAAAAGCCAGGGCTCCATTGGAGAATAAAGAGAAAGAGATCCCACAGGAGTCCACATGCAGGTCAGCCCTTGGCACCAGAGCCACACTAGCCCAGGTCTATCTTTGAGTGTGTTCCCTCCATCCCACTCTGGATTCTTATCTCCTCCTTCTCCCCTAATGCCCATGCCCCCATTCTGCACAGGCCATCCTCACCCTGCCCCTTATCTGCCCATCCCCTCCATCATGGGCTCCGGGGAGGAGGGTGTCCCCTTTCATCTCCCCCTTCCCCTTATCTCCCTCTTGCCCCCCCAGCCTCCCCACACCCGCCTCCTCTGGGCCCCCCAATCACTTATCAAATGGCCCTCTTTCCATCACTGCCCCCTTATCTGCTCATCCCTCACCCACATGACTGTTCTTTTTTGTCTTCTTGATAGAGGCCTACAGGAAACAGCAGACTCAGAGGTTCTGCTCCAGGCTCCTAGGGACAGGCTGAGGGAGCCATTGGCCTACTCTCAGAGGCCAGAACAGGGCATCTCCAGCCCTTTCCTTTGGAATCGGTCCAGGCGGGAATCCTCCTCTAGAACTTGAACCATTTCTCTACCTAAGACCAAGAGATGTTGGGCTCATTGTTCCAACCTCCCTGAGCTTCATCTGTAACACCAGGCTTAAGAACACCTCCCTCCCAGGATCACGGGAGGCCAAGAACAGCACATGACAAAGGCTGGTCGCACTTTGGAGCCTGGCTTCTCCTGCTCCCCAACCACAGGCCCAGGGAGACACCTACATGAAGTCCTTGGTCACCCCAGAAGTCCTGTCCGGTAGAGGCTTTCAGTGCTGACATCCTACAGAGGGTAGAGCTGAGACCCATGGCCTAAGGTCACCAAGTCTGTCCCCAGTTGGCCTATAGGGGACCCCCACCGTTTTCCACACAGTGAAGCAGCTCCTGATAATAAGGGAGGAATCTCTCAGCACCCCCACCCCACAATTACCTGCCGTGACTCTAAATTCCAAAGCCAGACGAAGCCCCCAATGGCCTTCCTCTCACCTGGAACATCTGCCAGGTTCCCAGGACAAAAGGTAAAGGCGAGAAAGGAGTTTCTTCTAAAGAAAGGGAAGGGTCCACCTTCTTCCATTGGGACCTCAGGAAATGATGTCAGCAGGCCCACTTGGCCTGCTTTCTGGTGCTAATCATGTTCTCACACCCAAGAACACTTTGTCCCCACCTCCCGAGCCATATCCACCTCCTGAGCTTACCCTTCCTGACTATAATTAGGGATGTCACCCGGGTGCTGCTGTGCAAAGTGACACCAAGAGCCCTTCACACACCTGCTCTGGGAGGCAGTGGTGAGCCCGGCCTCAAGCAAGACAGAGAACCAGCTGCTGCCAGCTTGCCCAGTGGGGACAACAGGCTCACAGAAGGTGTGGATGTCACTACACCGCATAATGAAGTAGCAACAAGCAGCTGGAGCTGCTGCTCACACTTCTGGGGCCTATCTGGGCCAGTAGAAAGATCCCTCAGGAGTCGCCCACAGCAAACGGCTCCCTTACTTTTTGTCCAGGACAGCAGTGTCAAGAAAAGGGAAATACTTTGCCCTGAATCACACAGCACTAACTTGTTGGTATGAGGACCCAGGTGTCCTGCCTCCCCAGCCCATGTTCCCCACTCTGCCCCCACCTGCATTCAGGATGGCAGTTCTTAACCACGGTGGTCTTGCCCCCCAGGGAACGTCTGGCAATGTCAGGAGACACGTTGGGCTGTCCTGACTCCACAGGTGGGATGGTAAGAAGACAGCTCAACCTCCTACAGTACACACGCAGCCCCCTGCCACAAAACTTTTCTGATCCACAAGGTCTGTGGTGCTGAGATGGAGAAACCCTGATTTAGAAACATGGCCAATGGGGCCCCTGACTGCCGGTCATAGCAACTGCCCTTTTACCCAAGTGTCCCTCGGGCCCTTTTGGCAATTGTTGGATTTGGACACACAAAAAAAAATGTATATTGACAATAACAGCTCCCATGTAGTCCAGTGACTCTGGAGGAAGAACGTTCCTGGCACTTCCCCACTTCTGAGCCTTGCACAAGCTCTCCTCTTGGCCTGGGAGGGAGGCTGTCCCTGACCCTATCTCCTTGTGCCAAATCCCACTCATCTTTGTAAGCTGATCTGGCGCCACTGTCTCCAGGAAGCCATCCTTGGTTTCTCTTGCTGAGGATCATCTCTCCAGCTCTGATCTCCGCAGCAAGTCAGCAGTTCCCCCTTCCGATACTAAGAGGAGCCCATGGGGTATTCAAACTAGCAGGCAATATAATTCCATGTCACGTTGGTGGGCTTTGGACGCCAAAGCCCTGAGTCCAAATCCTGGCCATCCTACTTCCTCATTGTGTGGCTCTGGACAAGGTATTTAACTAATGTAAGCCTTATATGTGAAATGGGAGTGAGGATGTAGGTAGTAGAGGCTGCTCGTAGGATTATTGTGAACATATCATTAGTTAATCCACATAAAGCACTCAACACCATCCCCAACACATGGTTAGTGGGCAACGGAGGTTAGTGATCATAGTTAATATATCAAAATATCCACCAAGCTCTGTGAAACCCCCATGCATTCATTATCTCAGAGAAGGCGCAAGCCTGAGTCACAAAACCAGGACATCTGCATCTTCAGTTCACAGGTGTAAGCTCTGAGCCCTAGAAATGTCTTTCCCTAGGACCTGGGTCACACAGCTATGGAAAGAATGCTGAGAATCCAAGGCTGGTCTGAGCTTGGGCTTACCTCATTGGGCCACCCCAACTGTCCCCTCCTATACTCAGTCACAGGGCTTTTCCCAGACAGCCCCATGCCCACTCTCTCACTCATGCCCAGGCCTTGCCTTGGTACCACACAGTGGTTGTTAGGACTCATAGGCTGGTGATCATGACAGGATTTCTCTGAGCTAGGTACCTGTATGAACCTATGCACCCCTCCGAACAACCCAGTAAGATGGATGGCATTGTTGACTTTCTCCACATGAAGGAATTGAGACCTAGAGGGGTTGCATCACTAGCCCAACATAGGGCTGGTTCTTGAATCCTTGGCAGTGTGGGTCCAAAGCCCAAAGCACAGCCCCTGCAGCTTAAGCCTCCCTGCCATCCTCATACCTTCTACCCCAGCACACAGGGATCCTCAGGGCTTTGAAAAACCTGGAAATAATTCCATAATAAGCCCCTTGTAGTTCCAGTCTGGGATGGGTGATGAGGGATGCACCCTATCTGTCCATCCACAGCCTGGTCAGGAAGGCAGAGAAGGTAAGAAGCTGGGAAGGAAGTGCAGAAAGGGAGGCTGGGCCCATGGGAAGGATAAAGAGAACAAATGAGTGAAAAGACGGGAGGAAAGAGTCAGGTGAGGCAGGCCTGGAATGGAGGACCCAGAAGATGAAGGAAAGGAGGATGGGAGGCCAGGGGCGGAGGAGCAGCCTGGCTGAGCTATTTCTGTGAACCTGAGTGCAGCTGATTTCATGTTTAGCTTCTCTTTACATATTGAGGTCTGAAGGCCCCAGCTCTTCATATGAGAAGGAGTAGGAATTCATCAATGCAGCCTTCTGGAAGGCTCCTGAAGCACACCATGCTCAGCTTTTCCCTGATGGAAGAGAAAGAAGATAAAGGAGAAAAGAGAGAGAACCAATCCACCATCCCACAAGGGTGCACATCCACACAGGCTCCTACTCAATTAGGCAGGTGGCTTAACATCCATGGCCTCAGTTTCCCCACTCACAAAAGGAAGTGAAGTGGGCAAGGGCTCTGGAGGAGCCTAATCAAGTTAAGCAAATCACTCCATTAATTAATTCATTGAATGGGCAACGGAGATTAGCGATCATAGAGAATGGAGTCATATCTCAAAAGAGAATGGAGTCAAAGGGAGTTGTAGGAAAGTGATTCGCCAGGCATCTCAGTTGCACCCACAGTCTCTAAAAATAAATACATAAGTCTTAAAAAAAAAAAAAAAAAAAAAAAAAAGGACAATGGCCTCTGCTCAGGATGCCATCACCGAAAGGGAGGTTGAATGTCTCTGCTCAAGCTCAGTTGAAAGGGAGAATAAGCAGTGGAGACCAAGACATTCAACAGGGAGTCTGCCTCAGTAGGACAACAGAAAGGCAGAAAAGATCCCCTCTCCCTGCCTGCCTAGTGCCTGAAGATCTACCATTGATGATTCCTGAAGAAACTTGTACAAGTCATTTAACCTCCCTCTGCGTGAAAAACATAAAAGGCAGCCCTAGACATTTTGCTCTGGGCAGAGGCTAGGAGGATTCAATTACAAATGCAACTGCAATTTGTAAGGGTTACCAGGTGCCAGGGGCCATGCACGTAAGTGTCAGAGCAGAAACTGCTAGTTATCTCCCCAGTCTCCATTCTCCCTTCTGTGAGCAGATGTCTTCTCTGGGCACGTGGCCACCCAGCTACAAACCATCTTCCCCAATCTTCCTTTTGCAGCTAGCTGTGCCCAACTGTTTGGGTGGAGGCCAATGCCCTGTGAGCAGAAGCTGTGGTCAGGCCCTCAAAGAAAAGAAACATCTTTGCCTTCTCTCCACTGCTGCTTCCCAGAAAGATCCATGTGGCAATGGGAGCCAAACCGGCCATCTTTGCCACGAGATGAGACATGCATTTTAAAGACGGCAGAGCAACAAGAAAGAAAGTGCCAGATTCCCAGGCCATAGGGCCATTAAATCAGCCCCAGCCTGCTAGTGCTCACGTTGTTACACGGAGGAGACATAAACTTCCTTCTTGAAAGCCACGGTGACTCAATATGCCATGACGGTCAATGTCTTTCCTGGCCTCAGTGACAGGTGCTCCCAGCACCCACTCCCACACCATTTGGCAAGCACAGCTTGGTGCCCTGCACAGAGCCACCTGAGTACCGCTCCACCCCCAGCTCAGAGCTCCCTGCCCAAAGGCCTCTGCTACTTCTACTAGGATACAATTTGCTGATCCCCAAATGAGGTCCCACAATCTGACAAAGGATTTGGAGGCCCCTTTGGGGAACAAGAAGAACTCCAAGACATACAGTCTGGATGATATGATGTCAGTATTTATGGGATATTTTAAGCAAGTACAAGAACACTATCAATCTCAGATGCCGAGTTAGACTCAAAAACATAGGATGTGCGTTTCATTTAGGATGGGCCTGTACTCACAGACTCAATCCTTCTCCTGTCTTTCATCTCAACACCTCATATATGTAAGACACTTACCTGAACTGTGAAGGTATTAACTTTACAACCTCTAGGGTAAGTGGATCAAAGTTGAAGGTGGCCCCAAGAGAGAGGGTAGACTGTGGGTAGACTGTCTAAGCCCCAGCTTAGACCACGCCATGGGTTCTCTAGTTTTAGTTTTCAGTGGCAGGTGTTCCAACCACCTCCATGCCCCCAGTCAGAGACTAGATATTTAAAGTCCCAGGGAAGGAGTGTCTGTTTGTCTGGGGTGAGACATAATTCCCACAGTTAGCTTTTCTTAAGAGTAGGGTAAGAAGTGACTGATCCTCCCTGGCTCCCCTCACCAAAGGTGAGCACTGGAAATCATTTTCCCATCAAAACCCACACATATTGGGATGGATGGTTCCTATACCACGAAAATTTGGGAAATGATCTTGGGAAATGCAGCAGATACTGAGTGGCTAAGAAATGGAAAAACATCTATTAGCCACCTCTCCCTCTCAAAAAAAAAAAAAAAAATGAAATCAAAACAAAAGCAGACAAACGAAAGCCCCAGAAGAAACTTTACAGCCAAGGGGATTTCCTTCCCCACAGAGATATTATCACCACCAGGGGCATAATTTGATTTTTCTGGCAATGCCTGTGATTTAGTAAACAAGGAGTCAACATTGTTAACACAAGTCACAGAACATCATCAAGGTATGACCTCATCGTCACCCCCTGGAGGAAAGCCTTGATAAAGAAGCCCGGGGTAAACTCCCAGATGTCAGCAGCATGTGGAGATGGACTCCCTAGGGGACGGGACTGGGGATGGTGGTCTGGTTCTGTGATATTCCCAGACTCTACACTCCCCGGCAAGATTCCACAGTGCCCCCTCTTCCACCTAGACCTAATAGGATGTCCCTAGAAATGTAGTTTATGTTGTTACACACCTGAATGCCACTCAGCTGTTCTTGCAGACAGAAGGGACCATGCTTCCTGTCATTACCATCTGGCCACCTGCTATGCTTCTCAGTAAGGCCTCCTAAAAATACCCTCCTCCAATATCCCCTGTGAATTCAGCAGAATAAAAAGAAAAATCAAAGTTAATCTGCTCAGATTGGCTTTCCATCAAGGAATACTTCTGCAATGTGTGATAGAGTGGGAAAGCAGAAGTTTTAGAGACAGATTTGAATTAGAAGAATACGTGTTTTTATTATTACAGCTAGGATGTATTATTACCATGTGCTGGCCACGGCTCTAGCCGCTTCATACGGACTAGTGCATTTAATCATCTCAAAGATCCTCTGAGTTTAATAATTTCCCTCCATTTCATAGATGAGGAAACAGACACATAAGTAACTTTACCAAAGTCACTCAGCAAGAAAGCAGCAGTGCCAATCCGACTCCAGAAACAAGTTTGCAGCTCCTCTGCAGATTTGTCTCCAAATGAATGTTGGTGCCTTTCCCATCTCCCAGATCCTGGTTCAGGCAGACTCAGGCATGATGCAACTAGGCAGGAGGGGAAGGGGGGGATGTCTGAGGGGACAGGGATGGGAAGTCAACAGCCTAGTTGTCCTGAGGACCGTCAGAAAACATGCAGCACCTGAATAGGGGGCAGTTTGGGCAGCCTCTGGTGTCCAAGGAGAGCCCATGAGGCAACAGACAGGTTTCCAAATTATCCAGCTCCCAGCATCCTGGTTCTGAGCATTGACAAGGGCCAGAAAAGAAGCAAGTTGGCAGGAATTCAACGGCTCCCACTTCAGCATAAATAGAAGATGAGATAGACAGACAGACAGACAGATATATAGCACCATGCTTTATCAGATTCCCAGCCAGAGACAGAGCCATCTGTGACGAGGTTGGCCCATGACAGAGGCTGGTACAGTATTAGCAGGGTAGAATGACAGAGGGTAGGCTGGGGCTACTGGTAGACCTGCCCTGGTCAGTGCCATTCTACTCTGGTCCGGGCTCAGCCTTCAAACGGGGACATGGGGACTCTAGCCAAGGAGCGCTTAGCTAGTGTGAGATTCCACCTCCCTGCTCCTTCCCACATCTGTGTTCCGCGTGGGGTTCTAGTCATCCCTCTGGCCTATGGATCATCACTGGTGTCACCCTTCACATTTATTAAGCATTTACTTTGTTCATGGCTCAGAATGCCTCACCTCCCCTTTTTCATTAAACTATTGCAATAGACATATGCAGGAGGATGTCGTTTGAGGTCCTCAGGTTGCCAACAGCAAACTGTGCCCTGGTTCTACTGTCTCTCTCCTTATCGCAGTGCCCTTGGAGGGCACCCATGTCCGAAAAGGAAGGTAAAAAGTGGCCCAACTTCCTTCAGCCTTTAAGAAAGTGAAAAGTGAACTTTTATTGTGTTGAGCCACTGAGGACCAAAGATTAACTTGTTACTGCAGCTTTTCCCTGACTAATACACTACTCACTCCCTCATGGGTTTATTGTGAGAACTGAGTTTATGCGGGCAAAGGCTTTATAATCCGGCCTGATGTGTAGTCAGCACTCCATAAATGCCAGCTGGTGTCAGTATCATTCTCTGATGATGGAATGCTGAGAGTGGTCCCCAGAGGACTCAACATCTTACAGATGTTGCCATCTATTGCCCTACCATGATTATCCACTCGACTCCTGCTCTGAGCAGCTGGGGCTGGAGATGCTTCATGTTTACGAAGGGTTTTATCGGTTTGGGTTTTTTGGGGTTTTTTTAAGAGTTACACAGTAACCTCAGACTTATAGTCTGAAAGGATCGCAATGGTCACCTTGCCCATCCCTCAGCTGGGACTTAATGGCCTTCTCTGACTTTCATACTAAGGGTTCCTTCAGCCCAACTGAACACCGATGGGTGTTCAGCTCTTGCTGCTAGAAAGTTTCTTCCTCTTGCTTGCCTGACTGTCTCTGGCAGCCCCACCCTGGCCTGTACAGCTGCCCAGCAAATCCAGTGGCCCAGTGACCATTCATCCCATTCATTCAGCAAACAGTTATTGAGTTCCTAACTTTATGCCTGGCCTCGATGCTCCCTGTGATCTCAAGTGAGCCACTCACTCTCTCTGAGCTTCCAATCCTGCCTCTATAAAATCAGAGTAATAATAGCATCTAATTCACTGAGTCATCGTGAGGATTAGGTAAGGTCATGTGTAGGGGGCACATATCACAGAGTTTGGCACATGCCTAGTAAGGGCTCAGCAAGTACTACTTGTCATGTGTCACTGTGGTCACCACAATTTAGGAAAAATAGGAGCCAAAGCTAGGATTTACAAGTCTGAGAAGGCCTGCGGAAGTCAAAGGATGAGATATTACAGAAGCACTAAATGCATCTGAATGGGGTCCAATTACTCCATGAAGAGAAATGCAATTTGGCTATCAGAGGAGCCTTAGACAGCCTGGAAAGCCAAGCCGACAAAGCCACAGTACAGAGGGCTTCATGGGTCCCTCTTGAAAAGCCCCAACACACACAACAGGAAGCTGTTCTTGGAGGGGTAGCAGCAGAACCCAAGCGGTGGCATCAGACCCAGAGGCAGCTCCGAATTCAGGGCTAAGATTGACCCGGGAGTGCCCAGCACCTGCTTTTTGTGCAGCACGGAGCAGTCCCGGCAGCTTCTAGACGCTAAGCAGGACGGACACAGCAGATAGAAAACAGTCAAGGCAGAATGGCTTTGTGCCACCTTCAAGCTCCCTGACGGGGAGTCAGGGACACAGGACAACCAGAGATACAAGCCAGACCCCTGGCTGCTGCTTATGAGCAGCTCCTGCTTCTGAGCCACTGCTCCCCTGCCTGCAAGAGGAGAAAGCTGGGGTAGGGGTGTTGGCAACGGAAGGAGGGGTTGGCAGCAGGTCCTCCCCAGCTCGCTGGTCCAGCCTCACTACGAGTCAGACCAGCCAAATGGAGCACACGCAGTGGGAGGCGACGGGCCCACTCCCTCCCGACGCCCTTCCAGAGTCTGGTTTATGGTTTTGTGGAGTCTCACTGCATCTTCTTTTGGAAGAGAGCCTGGGAGGAAGGTTTTTATGCCCGCCTGCTGCTTGCCTGCCGGTTCACTGATCATTCTTCCCATTTCCTGGCGGCTGCTAGGATGTGACCACGGAGGGCAGGCAACCCTGCAGTGGGTGGAGGCATCTCCCAGGCTGAGTCACAGAGGATGTCCCCCACCCCCGCTGCCGATAAAACAGAAAGCACCGGCTCTTCCTGGGAGAAGGCAAAGAATCCTGCCAAATCCTGTTTTAAAACAAGAGTTGGAAACGAACTAGGGGTGGTAGAAGGGGAGGAGGGCGGGGGGTGGGAGTGAATGGGCACTGGGGGTTATTCTGTATGTTAGTAAATTGAACACCAATAAAAAATAAATTAAAAAAATAAATAAATCTTTTCAATGAATAGAAAAAAAAATAAAATAAAATAAAACAAGAGTTGGGTTTGGGTAGGGTTTTTTTTTTTTTTTTCCTGTTCAGGGAAACAAAGTGGAAGTGCCCTGCCCCCACCAGAAGCAAGGGCTCTGAATTAGTCGGGAGGGAAGTCAAAGAGAGAAGAGAGGGTGTGATGGAGAAAGTCTACCCGTGGGGCCACATGGAGCGTACACTGGCACTGCTTTCCAGTTGATGGCTGTCCCCAGCATTCAGGCACTGGGCCAGGCCTCAATTAGACAATTACAGTGACAGACACTGACAGTCTCCATCAGGTAACCAGCATGGGTCAGTGCCTCTGCCAACAGAGCAGAATCACAGGGAAAGCCACAACCTGGGTTTGGTTCCGAATGCAGTATATATATCTTGTGTGTGACCTTCAGTGAGTCATACCACACCTGCCGGCCTCCGTTTCCTCGTCTGCAAGGTAGAGCCGGTAATAATGACCTGATAGGATTCCAGGAAAGATTAAATAAGATGAACTTATGTAAGAAGTTTCACACAGGGCTGAGCCCATTGTAAGGGCTCCAAACCAACAGCTATCATGAGCAGGGGGCTGGCTGCAGAAAGCTTGTGCCTGCAAAAGGAAACAGGGGACCCAGGTGTGTGTCACTCTCTGGAGTGTGATGACTCAGCTCCTAGCATTGTAGAGACCCCTCCCTTGGGGAGATGACAAAAGTCTCAGCTTTATCCCTCTCCATGCTATTATTCCTTATATTCAAGACTCCTCAGGCAGATCACGTGCTTATTTCCTGCATCACAACAGTACCAAAGGTGAGTAAGGACCCCCCAAGGAGGTATACTGCAAAGTGGTGGTCTAGCAGATGCCCTTGTTTCCTGAGGGAGCAGAGGATGTGGGGAGTAAAGCATCATGGGGGTGTGTGTCTGTGTGTGTGCGCGCGCGCACGCGCTCCCGCGAATGTTCTTAAAGACCCAGGGGAGAAACATGCAGCATCTCAGCTGACATCTGCAAACAGAGCTATATTGAGAGGTGTCATCTTCTCCAGCAAGGTCAAAAGACTCATGCCTGCTAACCTGAAGAGGTGGGAATTGCAGGCAGCAAACAAAATCACACTGTCACTTGAAAACCTGCCAACTGCTACAATCAGGGTAAAAATAATTAGAAAAGTAAGTCAGGTGTGAATCAGATGTTCGGGTACCAGTGGAGTAGGGAACGCTGTCATCGACCCCCCTCTTCTTCCTGAGGTCCCTCCTGCCCTGGCTTCTAGGACACAGTTTCTGTCTGGTGCTCTTCTGGTTGCCAGCCATCTCTGTCCCCTTCCCTGGCTTGCCATTCCGTTCCCAAGCCTGGGGCTGGGCCCCTAGCACCCTGCGTCTTCCTGCTAATACTGTATTCCCTGGAAGTTTTGTCCTTTCTCAGGATTCACCTCCTCCCACCCCAACCTCACTGCTGCTAAGCAGCAAGCTAGAACCTCCGCTGTCTCAGGAGCACCCCTGAAAAAGCCATTCTTCATTCCGTGGCTTATTCCACCAACAAATATTTAGCAAATGCCCACTACATATCAGGCAGCAGGCTAGGTGCTAGGGACAGAGAACTGAAACTTACATCTGGTTGGACAAGTCTATTGCAAGGAAAGGAAATCTAAAAGAATTTTTTTTTAAATTAGAAATTGTGAAAAATGTTATCAAGAATATAACATGATCTAACATGACAAAACCGAGGATTGAGGTGGGGGTTTCTACTTTTTAGAAAACCATTCTGAGTCAAGAGAGTTGAAGCTAACACCTGATGGGGAGCAGAAGGTATGTGCAGAGTAGGGAGAGAGCCTTCTAGAAAGATGGAATGGCAGGAGAAAGGCTCTCCACGATTTCTTGACAAAATAATTTGACTTTTGGGGAGGGGGACATGAAATGGAGGGTCTCCAGTTTGAGGATTATGAAGCAGAAGTTAAAAGCAGACAGCAGCTTTTATAAAAGATGTGCTTCAGCCAGACATCCAAATAATTGCCTAAATTGTCCCAACCCTGACATTTATCACCAGCCCTTCCCTTGGAGATATGTAAGTAGGGAAATAATGAGAAGAAAGTTATTTTGTAATTACCCAGCATGAATTATGACTCTGAGAGGCTATTTCCAGGGGTGCTTTAGTGTAATTTAGTTCAGCATTATGGGAGTTTAATTTAAGACGACGTTATTGGTGCAGGGAAGCTCCGGAACCAGACTCAGAAGAACTGGATTTTCATGCTGGTCCTCCTAGCCATCTGTCTGTGGATCCTAACCCTGATAAGCTTCGGTTGTCTTCTCTGTGATAGGGGAATAGTAATTCCTGCCTTCTCTACTTCCCAGGAGAGTTGGAAGATTCAAATAAGGCAATGATATAAAATGCTTTGCAAACTGTGAAGCACTATTCATGGGAGGGAGTCACTCTTCATGCTTCTTTGAGGTTCAAGGACTTCTTTTGGTTGTCACTGACAAAACAGAGCCTAACATAAACTGGTTTGAAGAAGAAAATATGTACTGGCCACGATAATGAAAAAAACCTGGGGTTAACTAGCTTTAGGTACAGTCTGATGCAGGGGCTCAAATGATATGGTCTGTCTCCAGACCTCTCCATCTCTCAGCTTATCTCTTCTCCATGCTGATTTTCTTCTTGGCATCTTCTCGGTGGCTAACAGTTGCTCTAGACCTGTACCCTTCCAGATTGAAATCCAGCAGGAAAGAGAGAATGTCTGTCGCTCAAGGAAAATCCTGAGCCTGATTCTCACCTATCCAATGGGGCTACGTGACCATCCTGCACTGACCACTGTGTCCAGGGCATGAGAAGCTTTCATGAGCCTTGTCTGAGTCACACGCCCAACCCCCAAGCAAGAATCATATTGACCTGAGTATGGGGCCAGATGGATTCCTGGGGAAGCCAAGAGAGGGTGAAAGACAGTTGGCCAGTGACTCGGCCCTAGGTCCCTTCACTGGAACTGCCTGGCCAGGCTTCAGTGTACCAGGACCAGCAATAACCAAAGACTCATGAGATTACAGGCTGAGGCATGGAAACCAACCCTGCTGAAGACCAAAGTCCTACAGGAACTCATGGTACTGTGCCTTTTCTCAAGTCTCTGAAATGAAACCAATTCTTGACTATTTTGTCTTTCCTTTAGGACCCAGCCTGCTTATTTCCATCACAGGCTAACTGCCGCCGGGCAGTGGCTCTGGCCTGTGAGGACCTGTATTTTGAGGTTCACAACTTCTCCTACAAGTCTTGATTCCATCCATTAATCAACAATGCCATATCTCTTGTATCTTGGTTTCTCTCCTGCTCCACTGCCCTCCCCCACATCCATCCCCCAAGGATCAGGGTATATAAGCCATACAGTGGAGCACAAAGTATGATTACTACTTGGGGGGCTTTTGGGCGGTGGGAGGGTATGTGGCCAGGGCGAGGGGGTGATGCAGAAACTTCACAGAGGAGAAATAAACCGAGTCTTAAGTGATGATTAAGAATTTGCTAGAACCAGAGTGAGAGAAGATCATTCCAGGCATGAATCTTTGGATCCAAAACTATTTTGATCTCTCTTTACAAAAAAAGAAAACTCTTTTCTCAACCCAGAAGTTGTAAACCAGTGGCCCGCAGACAGATCGGGCTGACAGATGTGTTATATTTGGCCCACACAGCATTTTGTAGAATTTAAATTAGTTGCCAACATTTAAAAATGGTGAGATTTTACATAAGGATCTGGATTTTTGGCTGCTCTTGAAAAACTCAGGAGCTCTGACAGCCCTGGGCCTGAGTCCCCACTGGGGCAACAACTGACTGGGTTGAGTAGCACCTGCCCTCTTGAGACAGGGCAGGGGCCACACAACCTGCTGGCCTCCTTGCTGTCTCAGTCATCAGACTGACCCCTTGGGATTAGAGTTGGTGACCCTGTCTGTACTCAAAAAACTAACCATTTACTCTTCAGGCCATTTATTATTAGTATAGTGTAGTGTAGTGTAGGGAAGTATATCATACCCTATTAATCCAATCTGTTTACCTTACTCCCTTCCTTAAAAATCTCCAAATCAACAGAGCAAAGTCTACACACCCAGTGCGGACAGGTGGATTGATACAGGGGGAGTTGACCCCAATGCAAGGGGAAGGTTGACCCCAACCACCTTCCTCTACCTTGTCCACCAACTTCCAAACCCTAAAACCCTCTACTCTGAATATTTGTCATTTCCTAAGCCGTCTTTTTCCTTGACTTCCCTCCGCCTTCAGTGTCCACTCGAGGGCCCATCTCCTCTGTAGCTAGAGACCATCTGACTCTTCCCTCCATCCTCGGGGCCTCTGCAGGGGTTCCTGTGTTGCCGCCTTGGTGTCAGCACCTGCCATGTCTCTCTCTAATTATCTGTTTACATGGCCGCCGCCTCCACATCCAGGCAGTCTGAGATCCTTGAAAGCAGAAACCGTGACTGATTCATCTTTGCATATTCAGTGCCTTTCTGTATACCTTGGCAGATATCAGATACTCAATAAATTCTTGTTACATCAGTGAAGAAAGGAACAAACACACGGGAAACAAACTGGCAGGTGTCCATGGAATGTCACACTTCAGCAATGGTAATGAAAGAAATCCTTCTCACTGAAGGGCTCCTGTCTACTCTAGCCACAGAACGTGCGCCCTTCTCTGGATCCTCGTGGAAACAGTACTTAAGGATAGATCCTAGCTGAGTTATTAGAGGAAGCTACAAGGAAGGTCATAGAGCCCTTGGTTTTGATACAGAGGATTACAGAGCCAGAAAAGGCCTCAGCGCTGGACTTTGACCTTCCTAGATCCCCCCCAGCAGGTACAGGCACCAAAATCCTTGACACTGGGGCAGGGGCCCCAAGTATAGACTCCAGTCAGGCATAGTAGTGCCACTGCTGATACTCCAGAGACAAGTCTAGGATGTTCTTACTTTCTCACTCAGCTCCAGCCACTCTTCAATGTACCAAGCACCTCCTTACTGTTCCTTGAATATACCAAGCACCCTCTTGCTTCAGGGCCTTTGCACTTTCTACATTTCTCTTCTGTGTATTCACAGGGCCCCCTCCCTTAACTTTATTCAGGTATAAAATCATCTTTAACCTTATTAGAAAAGGTTTCCCTGATCACCAAAATAAAACTGCAACAGTGTCCCCTACTCCTTGACATTCCTAATCCTTTACTCTGCTTTACAGAAGAACTATAAGAACCAGGGCATTGGGGGACAGAGAGAGCCCAGGCTTGGTGTCACCAAGACACCCTCCTCTCTCCTTTTCATCTCTTATGTTTGCTCTACTTGTCTCCATTCTTTTCTACTCAGGCTTTCTCTACATGAAGGAGTAGTCATGATTCGCATCCTTCAAGCTCATAACAGAAAGGAGAAGGGATCCTTCTTACTCACCCCAGTGAGAATAATCTCAGGGAAATCATCTGATTAGCCTAGTTTGGGTCCCATGCCAATCCCTAAAGCCTTATCATAGTGAGAGGATGTGTCCTCATTGGTCTGGTCTAAGAGGGTTGATTTGCCTTGTCAACTTATCACTGTGACCAGAGGAAGAAATGTTCATCTGAATGGGGGCCTGGGCTGCTTACAGACTTGGAGCTAGGACTAGAGCAAGCTCCATCTGAACCAAATGGCCAAGTGGGTGGAAAATCGAGGAGCAATTACTCCCCGAGGCAGATGGACATGGACAGACAGTGTGCATCAGATGTGCAATTATGGCTTCCGAGTCACCAAAGCACCTCTTCCACTATTTACCCCCACTGAATCCTCACACCAGTTCTGTTCAATTGCCCAGGCATTATTACCCCTGGGAAAGATACACAAAATAGTGAACAACCAGCATGACACAAGCATTGACTGAGCAGAAGGGAACTGCCTCAGTCCTTTGGGGCTATTATAACAAAGTACCAGAGTCTGGGTGACTTACAAACAATAAACATTTTTTTTCACAGTCCTCAAGGCTGGCAGCCCAAGATCAGGATCCAGCACCATCAGGTTCTCACCAGGTTCTGATGGGGCTGCAGACTGCCTACTTCTTATGGTATCTTCACAGGGTGGAAAAGAGAGCTAGCCAATTCTCTCACCTCCTCTTCTGTGAGCGTGAATCCCATGATGAGGGCTCCATCCTCCTGATTTAATGACCTCCCAGGGCCCCAGCTCCAAATACATTTAAGGTTAGGATTTCAACATGTGGATTCTGAAGGGGACACAGACATGCCATCCATCCCAGGACTTCAGCTATGAACCATTGGGATGGCTGCTTTGGTGAACACCAGTGGGACCATAACCAAATTGCCTTCAATTTCCAGGTGAAGCCAAGAGAGATGTTGAGGCTTGTGCCCTGTCACATGGTGAGTTGGTGGCAAGAACCGAAGACCCCTGCCACCAGCTCTTTCCACTGTCCTAATCTACCCCTCTGTCCTCAACCATTGGGAAGGTGAAGGGAGTCAGGATTGGGGCAACCAGAGAAGAGTCGCTATTCGGATCCAAGCCGCTTGAAGGAAGAAGCCAGCACTCTGTAGCACACATGGAGGGCTGCTTAGCAGGTGTCTCAAAACCCGGGAAAGCATGGCCTGCCAGACAGCAGGGATTGAGAGCAGCCAATGGGATGAGAGTGTGCCACAAGACAGCAGCTGCCAGGAGGGCTGCAGCTATTCTGGGGGATAGGCAGTGGCTGCTGCATCACCCCAGCCCTATGCTCCAGCCCCCCAGTGCCTTATAGATGTAGGGTCTGAGACATGAGACTTCCAGACCAAGCCATCAGGCCAATGGAAGTCAGTCCCTCACAGAAAAGAGCACGACTAAATACTGTCTCAAAACCTGGGAAATGCCTAGTCATTGCCCCTGTTAGAAGTCACCCAATCTGCTCAGAATCATCCGGGCCAAATACTCCTGCTGGTTCACAGCCCTCTCAGGAGCTTCCCGGGTAGACTCTGAAATAGCCCCCTTTACTCACAGGGTGAGAGAAACTGAGGAATAAAGCAGCCCACTCCAGGCTGGTGGGTGGCAATTTTAATACAAGGGAAGACGAATGTGTTCCCACCCTCCCAATAGATCTCAAAAGTTTCTATAAAGAGGCTTTAACCAGGTCCAGTCATATACACTGTGCAGGTGTTTTCTTTTTTTATAATATATTTTTTTAATTTTTTTTTATTTATTTATGATAGTTACAGAGAGAGAGAGAGGCAGAGACACAGGCAGAGGGAGAAGCAGGCTCCATGCACCGGGAGCCCGATGTGGGATTCGATCCCGGGTCTCCAGGATCGCGCCCTGGGCCAAAGGCAGGCGCCAAACCGCTGCGCCACCCAGGGATCCCTGTGCAGGTGTTTTCAACACCACATCGCTATCCCTAAGCTGTGGCCTTGGATCAGTCTCTGAGAACAGAAACTGGAAACACATGTCAAACCCACATTCCAAGGACGGGGCGGGGGGGGGGGGGGTAGGGGTGGTGGTTTGAAGAGCCTCAGCGGCTGGCGTCCAGCTCACAAATCAATCAGCAGTCGCATCTTTTTGGTGACATTCCCCAACAGCCCCCATATGATTAGATGAAGAAACTGAGGCCCAGGGAGGGGATGCTCTTTGCCCCGAGGACCCACAGCAAACTGGAAAGGGAGTTGGCATTGCTTGATTTCTCAACTTGGGACCCCTTCATCTTGTCTGCCTCAGACTGGGAGGTGGTCCAATTCGCCATTCTTGGGGTCATCATCCTTCCACTTAGTGGGGCCAGTTGAACTTGACCTCCACACACCCCTTTCCTCCAGTAGAGGTTTTGCCATAGCTGCAGGTGTGAGTCCCTGCCCTCACGTCCTGCATGAGGACCACCCAGCACCAGCCTGAGCCCCACTCTGCCTTCTGGATTCAGGGCCTAAGCCAGCCCCAAGCAGCTCTCTGGGCCAAAGGCATAGCCCAGGCTCAAACATCGTGGCCCCAAATGTCTTTCCTGAAGAGATAAAAATAAAACATAGGTGAAAAAGAAATCCCTTCTTTACTGCTCTTGACAGGTCCCAACCTTCTTTCTATTGTGTCTACCTTTCCAGCCTACGTGGACAACGGTGAGCATTTCCTGCAGCTCTGACATACGCATCCCTGGGACAGTCCTCAGAGACACCACTGCTGCACAGCCCCTGGTTGCTGTGGGCTGTTTGCTCAAGGCTCTTGTCTCCTCCGGATATGGGGCCTGGAGCAGACCCAGACAAGGAAGGCAGATCCCCCTGATAGCTACTCACCAAAATAATGAGCCTCTGGTCCACTTTGCAGATGCTATGGGAATGATCCATTTTGAACCCTAGTGTGGGAACCAGGAGAATTAGAATCCCCACTTAATAGAAGAGGAACACTAAGGTTCAAAAAGATGGTATAGGCTTGGGCTTTGGAAGGAGAATGATCACAGAGAAGTTCCTCCCTTGCCATTGGCAGGCTGTGGGAACCCACACAGAGCACTTAGCCTCATGCCCTGGCACAAAGTAAGTGGTCAGTAATCTATGCATTGTCATCCCCAGGAGCAGAGAGCCAGAAAATAATAGAGCTACAGCTCCAACCAAGGCCTCTTTACTCTCATCCAGCAGCCCCAGGAGAGGACAGCATGGTGAGGAAAAGAATCACAGGCAAGATGCCTCCCTCCGGATGTGGCCGTTCCTCTATGCCTAAGACAAGATCGATGGTATACCCACGTCCTGTGCACAGGTGAGACAGAGTAAAGGGGTGTGGGTCACAGGGTGGAGGATGAGTGTCACCTTCCTGCAGTTCCAGGATATTTTCAGGTAAACCTCTGTTCAGCAGGACTTACCAAGGACAATCCTATAAGTAGGAGTGACTTCCCAGGGCCTGGGAAGGAAGCCCACAGCTTTTCCCAATCCCTGCCTCCCAGCTCCTCCCACTGAGATGCTACTGCTCCCCTATTCCAGAAAATCCCAGGGCAGCATCTGGGGTCTCTCCCACCATCCTCTTCCCAGAATCGTATAGATGCCCAGGCGAAGGCCACCACCCTGAATGAATGGGCCAGAACAATGATTCACAGTTCAGTGGTGCTAATTGGAGTTGCTCTGTGGTCTGGCTGTGGAGTCCAGGACCGGCTGGAAGCATCTGGACAGCATCAGAATCACGAAAGAAAGACATGTCGGAAGGACTCAGCCCCAGCAGCTGCCCACAGCAAAGGAAGATGCAGGGAACCAGACAGGAAGGGATGATGCTTTCCAAAATCAATGAGTTTATATTAATTGTATTTTTTTCTTTTTTACATTTCTCTACACAGCTAGAGAAGAGAGATCTGGGTAGATTATCCAGAGACAAAGGGAATTTCTAAGTCAAGCATTTTCTATCGATAATGAGCAAAGTAGTGCCATTAAGTACCCTATCAAAAAAGCTAAAAATAACTGGATATTTTTGTCAGTCATTACCATAGCATTGTTTTTATAAGCCCGCTATGTACATCTTATCACCCCCTTGGTTCATATTCAGAGGACTCGGGAGAAATAATGTTTTCCTTGTTGTTGCCTCTTGGTTCATTAAAATCTATAATTCATGGAATGAAGCAAGTCATCCCACCTGAGAGATGCAAAGCTATAAAATCACCTGAGGGGTGAAATCACACACAAAATGTTAACAATAAATAGCTTGTAGAAACATATACAGACACATGTCTAATGAAGGCGATATCTGCAATTAAAAAAAAAAAGTCAATGAGCTTATAAAGAATACCTGACAAGATAAAAGAGGGAGGACAGAACAAGTGTACTGAGCGAATGCATGGCTTTCTCAGGGAGGTCGCCCCCACCCCGTGGTAGCATAGAGCCCTGTGTTGACCTACCAGGACCATCCCACATTCTCCCTTTGAGCAACTTTGCATCTGTACAATAAGATCTTTTTTCCCTGTATCCCTCTCCCCAAGAAGGGATCTTGCCTATTTTCTTAACCGCTATATTTCCAGTGCATAGCATGGTACCTGGTCTCACAGAATCTCTCTTTCTGAATCCCCTTGGTAGAACTATAGGTTCATGGCCAGCTTCTTCTACAGTCCCTTTATCACAGGCTTTGTGGACGGAGGTCAAGCGGTCATCCTTCTTCTGATCCACCAAACCTAGGTCCTGCCTCTGCCCCTGTGTCCTGTTTGCTTTTCTTTATAGCACTAATCATCACCTATTATACATGTGTTTATGTGTATGTTCATTGTCTGTCTCCAGAAAGTGAGCACAAGAGAGCTGGGACTTTGTTTTGTTCTCTGCTAAAGAGGGGACAGTCAAAATGCGTAACCACCAGCCAACATGGATACCAATCAGAATGGATATTGGCCCCAAATTCCCTACAGGTGCACACAGTATATCCATCAAACTTGGCTATACTCCAGTTCACAGGACAGGGTCTGGAATATAGTAGGTGCTCAATAAACATGTGTTGAATTAGTGGATGGATTTCAGCCACCCTTTCTGTAAAATGGGATAGTAAAGCTACCCAATATACATTGGTTCCTTTCTGGCCCCATGCTGGTCAATGCTGGACAACTACAGAGCAGTCGGTCCCTTTCTTCTGTTCCCAGCCTCTCTCCCACCACAGGAAATTTGGCCACGCAGGCTGTCAAAGAGGCAAATAATCTGCTCTTCTACCTCCTGCTCTGCTGGAAGCTGACTGCAAATTTCCACCTGTTATTTCACCCCTTTATATCCACTTCTATCTCTTTTACCAGTCTCCAGAAGCCTCTCTCACCAGTAGCACCATCATAAAGAGCAGCATCCCTAGAACCACACCAGACCTGTTCCACCCAGAGAGCTTTGATACGCTCTCAGCAAAGGGGGCCCAGTAACAGGTACAGCTACCTGATGCTTCAGAATGAACTCACTCATTCACACTCCAAAGACTTGTGAAGTTCTTGTGCTTATTATCTACCGGACACCAGAGGAAGACAGTAAACAAAGCACCGCACCTGCCCAAAAGTTGCTCACAGCCCAGCAAGGGAGACAGACAGATAAGCACGTGCTGATACTGAGAACTTCTAAGAGAAGGAAGCTGAGGACCACAGAGAGCTGTCATTCCTAACAAATTTTAGTTTGTTTTCTCATCTTAGTAAAATTAACTTTTCAGAGAAACATCCCTGATAAACGCCTGGTGACTCAGATTTATGTTGGCATGTCTGGGCCGAGCAGCTGCCTAGGACTTACAGGGCAATGGCAGTGACTCCAAGAAAGATTTGGCCACCAGAACACTGGGTGACAAAAGCAGCTACCTCCACTGACCCCTCATTTCCCGTCAGCCCTGGCCTCCTTTCCACATTTCCTTCTCCCCAAGGCTAGGGGATGGAAGTGAGAGGCAGAGAGCAGGAGCCAAGACCAGCCACATCACATGTGAATGAGCCTCATCTTGACATATGCAATTATGAGATTTTACTACTTGTGCCTGCAGAACATCTGTATCCGCCTTCTCAGTTCCTCTACACACAGCAAGGTGTGCACACCCGTGCACACATGCATGCACACATGAGCTGCACACGTGCACGCATGCACAGGAGCATGTTCACACACACACACACACACACACACACACACACACACACACACACACTGCTCTGAACCATTTAGGAATGATGCAGGATGGTAACATCCAACTCCAAAAGGAGAATATGGGGAATCACCAAGGCAGAAGGTAGCAAACATGGAAAGAGCTCAAGCACCAATCCAGGCGTCCAGGAACCAAAGAGTAGAAAGCAAGTGCAAGCTGGCCCCAAGTAAAAAAGGATGGGCTGGGATTACTGCCCAAAAACAAGTGCAGTGTTTGGAGGTGTGGTTCCATACTCATCTCCACCAACGTCTTCCTGAAATAATGGCAATAATAGCAGTGAAAGTTTGTTGAGAGTTGGCAGTATGCCAGGTACAACGACCTATTTTACATAGGTCATTTCATTTTACTAATTCCCCCCAGTCAGGTGTTGTTGTTGTTGCCATTGTTGTTGTTGTCACATAGTCCTTGCTGTACCCACTGTGTTACACAGGCCTCCACCACATCATAATGCCTTCCAGGTTGAATCAAGACATTTTAAAGACTGAAAAAAAGGCATTCAACTCACTTTTATATAATAAAACAAATAATAATAGTAATGGGTTACCCATAGAGCTTCTAGAAAGGACCAGGAACTGTGCCAGGTTCTTCCTGTGTTGCGTCTTTCAAACCTCCTGGCAGCCCTGTGAGGTACATACTGAAACCACGCCCATTCCAGAGATGAGGAAACCAAGCACAGCGAGGATGAGTGACACAGCTAATGAGTGCCGCAGTATGAGTTATGAGTTAACAATTAACTATGAGTTGAATGTTGCTCTGCCTTATTGAGTTAACGTGATTCCACGTGCTTCCCAGGCAGCACCAGTACCCCTCCAGGTGCCACAATTCACAATACGTACACATATCTGGCTCCTCCAAACCCAGCACATGGAATTTCACAGATGTTTTTTGTTGTTGTTGCTGGATTTTTTTTTTATTGAAGGGGAGGGGCAGAGGGAGAGGGAAAGAGAGAATCTCAAGCAGTCTCCATGCACAGTGCAGAGCCCGATAGCAGGGTTCCATCTCACCACCTTGGGATCATGACCTGAGCCAAAATCAAGAGTACAAATGCTTTACCAACTGAGCCACCCAGGTGCCCTTATCATTACTGCTTTAACTATTATCACAAAATGTTTTTCATTGTTCTGCACTTACTCTCTAGTGAAATAAAGCATTTTTCCACATGACGTTTGTATCAGTTTTCAATTGCTGAATAACAAATTGCCACAAACTGATTGGCTTAGAACAACACTCGAGTACGAGCTTATGGCTCTGTAGTCCTGGCACAGTCCTGGCACAGTATGGCTGGGCTGTCTACCCAGGGTATTTCATGAGGCTGAGTGAAGTCCACACGTTGGCCAGCTACATTGTCATCTGGATCTCTAGGCCATCTTCTAAACTCATTGGCAGATCCAAGTCCTTGCAGATTCCTTGCTGGCTGTCGCCCAGAGGTCAGTCTCAGCAACCAGAAAGCTCTAAGCAACTTTCCACATGTCTCCCCACCCCATTCTCAGAGCTGGCAATGGACAGTATCCATTTTAAGGGTTCACCTGTAGGAAACACCAGCCTGGGTAATCTCCCTTTTGTTTAACACAAAGTCAACTTACAATTGGGATAGATCATGGGAATGATATCCCATCATACTCACAGATTTGGATGAAACTCAAGGACCAGGGAGTACACGAGTTGGAAATCTTGAGGACTATTTTAGTTACCCCTTGCTGTAACAAATTACCACAAATTTAGCAGCTTAAAAGAACTGTATTATCTTATGGTTCTAGATGTCACAAGCCTAACATGGGTCACCAGGGCTATATTCCTTTGGAGTCTCCAGGAGAGAATCTATTTCCTTGCTTTTTGTAGCTTCTAGAGGCTTCATTCTTTGACTCCTAGCCCCTTCCTTATCTCCAGGGTCAGCAAGTAGCATCTCCAACCTCTGCCTCCACCATCATCTTCTTCTCTAACTCTCTTACCTCTCATTCCCTTTGAGGGATCCTTATTATTACATTAGACCCACCTGGCTGATCTCATCTCAATGTCCTTAATTTAATCACATCTACAAAGTTCTTTTTGCCATAAAAGGTGACATACTTACAGGTTTCAGAGATTAGAATAAAAACACCTTGGGGGGCCTTATTCAACATACCACAAGGGCCATTTTAGGATATTGTCTACCATGGTGTTTGGGGTTTTGTTTTATTTTGTTTTCATTGAGATATAATTAACCTATATAACACTTTATTTTCTATATTTGCATTAGAGGAATTTATTATTCTATCAATTTTAAAATGATATCGGAGGGACCCTGGATGGCTCAATGAGTAAAGCACTGACTCTTGATTTCGGCCCAGGTAATGATCTCAGGGTTGTGAGATGGAGCACCCCGCCACATACTCCCCTCAGCCTCCAGACTCAGTGGAGAGTCTGCTTGAGATTCTCTTTCCCTCTCCCTCTGCCCCTCCCCCTGCTAGTGCTCTTTCTAAAATAAATAAATCTTTTAAAAATTAAAAAATAAAATAAATAAAATGATATCTGTAAGCATTTCTCAACATATTTTGCACAGATTATTTCAAATCACTTATGTCTAAAATCTGTTTCTCCACTGAGTTTCTTTCCTTTCTCTGTAATTTGGTTTTGTTATTTTTTTGCTCAAGGAAAACTTATGTCTTCAATGTTGCATGTTTATCAAAAGCCATCTTGTTGCAAATGACATTCTCCTTATTTCCTTGACACACAGAAAGACAAAACATCTTCTTTCCATGATTGGGACAAATGTGCTATTCTGTTCACTCCCTGATAGGCATTTTGTTATTATTTGTTTCTCTCTTTAATTCTTTGGACCATTTGGAATGTCTTCAATGCATAAAAATGAGGTATGATGTCAATGTCTCAATAACATTTCTTGCTTGGAGATGACTTTCAACACTGGTTTCATTTCCCATTTTTCATTTTCTCTATTCTGATGGTGAGAATCACTTCCTCAAAGCATGGTGCATCCCATGGTGATTTCCAAAGCACAAACACTAGGTAATGCCATTGGCTGATTTCCAGTTTGCAATATGTGTTTTAATCTTTTAGTTAGGAAAGCCTACCACCACTACTACTCATCATTTCCCCGTCATTATCATCATCTTCATTAACATCATGTGTGCATCCTTGTCCATTTTTTCCCAAATGGCTTCATCACCAGTTCACCAGATTCTGCTAAATACCTCACTAAATTATTATACTATAAAATTCAAAGTCATCTTTTCTATTTTTAAGCTTTCTCAGCAACTAGAGAGATTAACTTTCCATTTCTTCCTGTATCTTCAGTCTACTGAGGCTTCATAATTGTCCCTGAACATTTATTCTCATGTATTTAAAGGTTTTCTGTCATTATCTTAACTCGTTTGCCATGTATGTCAAGAAGTTATAATAAGTAAAATGATTTTTTCAATTCATTTGTATCTACAACTCTAAGATTAATTTCTGTGTATTTTCCCAGTAGAGTAAATCTTTGACATTCATGATTGAATAGTCACAGTTTCAATAGCTCACAAGAGAACACAAAAGGCCATGGTATGTAATAATCGTTTTACTGGGGCTCAAAATTGAATCACACCTGCTGCAAGCGTGCTACATAGGAGAAAGTCATTTTGCTAAAGGAAGTGGCCAGGAACACTGCATAAGAGCAATGCTGAATACCATCCATCCTTCACCTTTCCCCAGTCCTTTGCCTTGGTGGGTCACACTTATCCTCACTTTCTTTTTTTATTTTTTGGTTTTGTTTTGTTTTGTTTTTAGAGAAGACATCTTATACAATGGCCTTATATGCAATGGTCAGTGGGGGTTTTCTGAAGGTTTTGAGGCTTATCCTGTACCAGAATACATTCAAGTCATGTGCAAATAGGATATTTTCCTTTCTTCTCTCACTTTCAGGCAATTGGTTTTCCCTTCTGCATAAAGATTTCAGTAATTTTACACTCTGCCTTGTATTATATTTGTTCACTTAACAAACACATCTGTAGTGCTCACTGTGTCTATTCTAAGTACTTTATTAATAACGACTCATATAGCATATAATAACTCCATGAGTTAAACATCATCATTATCCCAACTGCAAAAGCCAGAAAACTGTTTTCAAGGGTGACAAGGCATTCTTGTCTAGATCCTATTTTTTAAGGAAACTCTCACAGGTAGTTTCCTTTACTCATAGTATTGGTCTTATTGTAAACATAAATTTCATGCTATGTAAAGAAAGAAAACTTCCATTATTTGTCACTTGTATGTTAATGTGCCTTTAGTCAACACTAAATATTGAAATGTTCTGACCACCTTTCTTAGTCTCTATTGAAATAATTCTGTTTTCTATCATTTTGCAGTTAATGTTAGTAAAGTATCATGTTAGCTTTGCTTTACTGTGGCCAACAGTCCTTGTTTATAATGGATTACTTTGTCTCCATGTGTTGCTCTGATTTGTGCATTAAGGTTAACATTCTATTTCTAAGCTCTTAAATGAGTTTAAGAATCATTCCCTTTTGTCAGGGAGGGGGAGATACAAATCATATTTACCTCAACCAATTCAATATATCAATATTAATGAAGTAGGTACTGTGTTACCCTGCACTAGACACTGTAGAACATGAAAGATTCAAAATGAATATAATATGAAGACAATGCTCAGCAGCAGAACTTCTAAGACCATAAAGGAAAAAGAATTGTGTTAGAGAAGACAATGATTTTGAGGACTTTGTACATGCCTAGAATCTGTACAACTTAACATGTGTTTTCTGCTCTTTGATTTTGGTTTTTCCAAGACTTAAGAAGAGGCCTTAGATCAACTAAGTGAACATACAGGACTAAGGTGACCCCTGTAAGGACAAAGTCTTCATCCATCTTACTGGCAACTATATGCCTATCTTATAGCTAAGCACATGGCTCACAGTGAGTGCTCAATAAACAATTATTAAAATGAAGAAATGAGCCAGCTCTTTGACCGAAGCAACTGGTCAAGCTGGTTTTTCAAATGCAACGTGGCTAGAAATTTGTTCAATGGGTCATCAAGAAAAGAGATGTTGCAAAGACTTTACCTTCATGTGAGGTCAGTCTGTGGGGGGAGGTATATGGAGCTTGAAAAAATGGAAATGGGATAGCAGACAGAATCCTTGGGACCTGGAGAAAGAGATCAAGACTATAAGGTGTTCTGGAAGCTTCCATCCTCCTAAAAATGGACCTGAGTGTGTCTGTAGCCCCAGGTACCCTGCCTGGACCTGTCACTTGGCTCTTTATGTCCCAAAACTCTCCGAGCTTGTGAGGTCAGGACTTAGGAACAATTAAGGAATACGGAAAAGGTCTAACCTTCTATAATTGTCCCTGGACAAGCCCTGAGCCAGTCCAGCCACCTGGTACCTGGGGACCAAACTATATTCAGACCCAGGGAAGCAGGTGCTACATATGGACTGAAGAGATATATCCCGTCAAGTGAGCAAACTTGTCACATGCACTTCTCCTCTTTCCTTCCATTCTTATTCATGTCTTCATCACCTTCCCCAATTTCTCCCCCTGCCCTCAAGAAATTCCTTTCCCTTTTCCAACCTATCTCTATTTTCCCTTATGGGCCCTCCTCCATCTCAGGTTCCAGATCCTTACTTTACCCCCACTCCAACCTCTCCCACTGGGCCTTCTTGCGCTCTCTGCCTGCCTGCCTCTCTGCCTTCCCCTTGCCCTGCCCCCTGCCCCCTCCCCCCCTGCCCCCCTTGCCCTATCACTAGGACCCCGCAGGTGGTTGTGGATTCTGCGACTGCTTCCTTCCAGTCTCTCTCATCTTAGTGGGGTCCATAGCCAGCTCTCCTGTTGCTCAGAGATGTGGAGGCAGTTGCTAAGAGACAGTGAAACGTCAGTACCTGGCCCTCGAGGAAAAAAAGGGAGCGAAAAAGGGAGAGAGGAGGGGGAGAGAGGAAAGGAAGGCGGAGGGAGGGGAAGACCTGGCGGAAGCCACATACCCCAGCAGCCTCAGCACCAGCTGAGTTTCGGGAAGAAGCATTCGGATTCTGTGAACTTTCTTCTAAGCATCCTCTCTCTGATTCTCCTTTTTGAGTAAAAGAAGGGGAACAGCCAGGCACCGGGAGCACAGGACGGGAAACCACAGAGGATGCTGCCCCGGGATCCAGGAGCCATGGAGGAGGAGAGGCCGGGGGAGGGGACTTGCCGGGGAGGCAATCTGTTCTCCTGAAGCAGCGAGCGGGATTCCAGGATGAGGGAGGGAGACCCGTGTATGCCGCAGATTGATGGCTGTGTCCTTGGAACAGAGTAAGTGGGCCCCTGAGGGCCTCTGGGAGTGGAAGGCGAGACCTTGGGGTTCAGAAAAATGGGTCTGGATAAAGGAACTGGGTGATTTCCCAGTGGGCGGGATTGAGGCTGGAAGTGCTGGGAACGGAGGCAGTGCCAGACCGAAGGGGTGAGGGAGGACAAGTGAGGACAGCCAGGGGCCACGGAGGATGCAGGCTGAGGGGGCCACCAGGGATGCGGGTGGACGGTGGGGCTGAGATACCGGGTGTGTCATCGTGCTGTCTCTCTGCCTGACCGAATGTGGGCGTGGGCTCACACTGGGGGGCAGAGTGGGGCGCTTGTAGAAGGGGCACTAGCATTAGGGGTGTGCATGGGGGTGAAAAATGGGGGGCAGACTGAACAGGGGGCTCTGCAGGAGTGCGTGTACAGAAGGCAGCTGGGCAGAAAACTGGGAGGTGTGAGCACAGAGCAGGGCAAAATGTGGGGTGATCACAGGAGAACAATGTGTGCATGTGGGTGTGTGTGTGAGAGAGAGAGAGAGAGAAAAGGAGAGAGGAGAGAGAGAGAAAGAGAGAGAGAGAGAGATGAGGGAGAGGGCGAGGGAGGGAGAGCGGAGTGCTAACCGCGTCTGAAAGGGCTATGCAAACGACCAGATGAGCGTGCCTGTGCATATTTTCTTAGAGTTGTTCAAGGGTGGGGTGTTTGATGCTGAGGGGCAAGGCTAGGAGGAGAAGCAAACACATCTCCCCCAGGACAGAACCCCCAGGAGGACAGGCGACCACAACGGGAGGGTGGGGTCTATCTGACCCTGCCCGCACCTGACCCACAGTATGCAGAGGACTCCGTTAGAAGCAGGGAAGACGCGGGGGCAGGGAACCTAGGGGGGCTGTGGGGAGGAGAGGGCCGGGGGAAGAGGGCTGAGTGGTCTCTGCCTGAGTGCTTTCCTTGTTGACAGAGGAAATTCTGTACCGGCCTGCTGAACACAGAGCCGGGCGGGGAGAGCGGCCCCGGCTCAGGACAAGTCGCCAAAGCTGTCCTAGCTGCCCGCCTCCTGCACCACCAGGACATATGGCTCTTTCCAGACTTGGCAGCCGACAGCGGGTGTCACTCGGGTCCTCCCCAACCTGGGAAAAGAAGAGCCTCCTTGGGGATTTCAGTAGATGCTGAGGCTGAGGACTCGGGCTATCAGGAGGCCCATGGGGACCCACTCCCCACCGGGCTCCCTTCTTAAAACACCCGCCCCAGGACCCCCTTGGACTCGAGTCCCCTGGGCTACCAGAAAGAATGGCTTCTGAGACTTCCCATGCTGGAGATCTGGCCTCCTAGTTGGTCCCAGACGTGAGACAGGGCTCAGGGTTTTTCGATGCCCCAGGACCTTCAACAGACACTTTTCATGTCCTTCCCCCCACCCACCAGCACCACCTCTCCAACATAATACAGAGAGGAAGCACCCAGCAGTCATGGGTGAGAGGAACACAGATCTACAAGGACCCTTCCACATCCACGACCTGCTAGCAGCAGGTCCAGCCCCATCCTCAGCTCCTTCCTCTCCCAAGTCTTGATCATCTTCTCAGATCCTGAGGGACCTCAGCTGGATTGATTGCCCCCTGGGCTCCAAAGGGTACTCCCTGTGGATCTCACCTAGGGAGCCCTCTGGTGCTTAGAGGCTCTGGGCAAAGGCTTGAGCCATGATACCACGTGCCCAGAAGCCCCACCTTCCAGGACTCTGGCCCTGATGTAGCTGTCTTTCGGAGGCACTGACTCTTGCTTCATGGACACGGCCTCAGCCCCAGTGGGCTCCCTACAGCACTGCTGTTGCCAGCTGCCTGAGATGGGTGACACCTGGTCCCAGCTGCCCTGGCCTGGGCCCCCCCACCCGGCCGTGCTGCTGGTCTCCCTCCTCTTGGCAGCCGGGGTGATGCACTCGGATGCCGGCACCAGCTGCCCGGTCCTCTGTACGTGCCATAACCAGGTGGTAGACTGCAGCAGCCAACGGCTGTTCTCCGTGCCCCCAGACCTGCCGAGGGACACCCGCAACCTCAGCCTGGCCCATAACCGCATCGCGGCCGTGCCGCCCGGCTACCTCACGTGCTACATGGAGCTCCGGGTGCTGGATCTGCGCAACAACTCCCTGATGGAGCTGCCCCCAGGCCTCTTCCTGCACGCCAAGCGCTTGGCACACCTGGATCTGAGCTACAACAACCTCAGCCACGTGCCAGCTGATATGTTCCAGGAAGCTCACGGCCTCGTGCACATCGACCTGAGCCACAACCCGTGGCTGCGCAGGGTGCACCCCCAGGCCTTCCAGGGCCTGGTGCAACTCCGAGACCTGGACCTCAGCTACGGGGGCCTTGCCTTCCTCAGCCTCGAGGCCCTGGAGGGCCTGCCAGGGCTGGTGACTCTGCAGATCGGCGGCAACCCCTGGGTGTGCGGCTGCACTATGGAGCCGCTGCTGAAGTGGCTGCGGAACCGGATCCAGCGCTGCACGGCGGGTAAGGCAGGTGGGCAGGAACTGGGCAGCCCAGGGGACAGGGGGGCTTGCCTCACTCGGATGAGCAAAGGCTCCAAAAAACAGGGAGGCACTGCGAGCTCTTTGGACCAGCACGTGCCCTGATCTGCGCTGGCCTCTGCGTGCACCGGCCCGCTCACTTTATCCATGCAGCCCTTGCTGTGCATGCTGGGCACCAGGGACCCATTCATGAATGACACACACCCCGCCCTTGCCTCTGTGGTGCTTAGGACCTAATGAGGCAGACAGATAGTAAGCAAGACTAGCTAATAATAGACAGTGTGTCCTGAGCTTTCATCAGGACCTAAGAGCTCAGCACTCATTATTTACCCCTACTTCTATGACCTCCATTTTGCAGGTGAAGAAACTGAAATCTAGAACAATGAAAAGACTTGCCCAGGGTCACTCATTTAGAGAGTATCAGGGCCATGGATAAAACCCAAGCTGATTTGACTTCCAAGCCCTGTTCTACTCAGCCAGGCTGCTTTTTAAGTGTTGTAAGTGCTGGGAAAACTCAAAGAAATAGAAATGTTTAATACTCTTTTAGTACTGACGATCTTCCAGTTACTATTATGCTTTATCCTAAGCATATTTCCTATTTAGCTCATCTCATCCTCATAAGAACCATGATGAGACCTACACACACACCCACTACTCTATAGAGAAGGAAACCAAGGCACAGAGAGGTTCAGTAGCTTACCCAAAGCAACACAGCTGTTAAGTGTGGGAGTCAGAATTCAAACCATGGCAGTCTGGCCACCTTCTGGCTATATCCTGAAGAGTCAGGTCCAAAGCTAACACAAGGAGGCAGGGTTTGAGTTCTGACTGGCCAAAGGGGCTCGGCAGAGCTCCTCAAGGTTTGGGCAATGGATGTGGCAATTTGACCAACCAATCTCAACTGAGGGCACACTGGGAACTGAAGGAGCCTGGAATCACACAGGCCTGATGGGCTCTAGCCTCACTTGGCAGCACGCAATGTTTAGTTGTTGTGCCTAGCCATCAGCTCTTGCGTGGCCACACTGAGCCTTGGCACCAGCCCACAGCAGCAGAACAACAGGAAATAATTGGAGGACCATCTCAGGGGCTTTCCCAGAGCCTGGCTCGGAGTGTGTTCAGAAAGAGCGATGCTGAATGAGGTAGGAGGGGGAGGAGGACTGAGTGGGGAGCCCAGAACCAAAATAGTTTGGGGGGGCTGTGGGTCACGATTCCACTGTTTCTACACAGCTGTGGGAGGAAATTCTCTGGGACCAAAATAGCTGGGGACAGAGATGGGGCAATGCTAGGGGGCATGAGGGGGAGGCTGCTTGGAGCAATCTGCCCACCTGCCCACCCTTTGCAGGCTGCACATTCTCTACTCTCTCCTGTGCACTAAGGACAAAGAGGGTACTCTGGAGCACAGCCTCCACCACACCAGGGGCCCCCTCTTTTCTGTGATCTCTGAGGCCCCCACTGCCCTTCAGAAGAAGCACAGCCTCCCAGAGAGCAGGAGAGGGGTCCGAGATCCCATCTGTTCAGCCTCATGACAGTGCAGATGAGCTCCAAAGAGGGAAAGTAACTGTCCAGTGGTCACAACTAGAAACATAGGTTCCCTGTTCTCTACAGAACATAATTTTCACCACATCACACTCTCCAGGATATTTCCTCTTGGGTGCAAAGAACTTGCCAGTGTTGGTAAGACCAGGCGATCCTTTTTCCTTTGTCACCTTTTCTTCTTCCACTATTATCCATGTTTTTTTGACAAATCCCAACAAAGAGGGACATAAGAGTGCCCTTGGGATATAACTCAGCCTCAAGACTGGTCTCTTGACCTACTAGAGGGCTTCAGCAGCCCTTAGGCTCTGATCCTGAATTCACTCAGGGTCCTGCCAGCTGCACTCAGAGCCTCTTCTGCTGGGTCCATACCAGTTGCCCTCAGTTCCCCCACATTCCCCAGCTTCACATTATCTTGCCACCACCTCAGTCATGCACACAGTAGACTTTGGAGTTCAGCATCTTCAGTTCCAAGAGGAGAGTCCTTGATGGTCAACTCCAGACGTGATCTTGTCCTGAGCAGGGTCTGGAGTGCTGTGCATGTGGCCTACAGGGACCCCTCCACCTGGAGTTTGGAGAGATTGCATCTTCTTCCGAAAACCGACTCCTCATTTCTGAGGAGAATGAAGTTCATCCACTTGTCAAAGGGGTCAACTAAAATCAATCATCTTATTCTTTGCTCTCAAAAACCATAGAATGAATAAATAGCATTTATGCACCACCTAATTTAGAAAGCTTCTTCACATTGACTCTCTTAGACAATTTAGGTTGAATTATCCCCTTCTTATGGAGGGAGAGCACAAGAGCCAGAAAGGTCAAAAAAGACTTGCCCAAGGTGAAAACTTTATTAATATTTATCTACTGAACAAAGGAATGGCTGCCGGCTGAAAAGCTGGTGCTTGGCACTTTTTGGCCAAATTATTCCCTGACACCACTCTCATCTCTAAGGCAGGACCCTCACTGACCTGTCCAGGGAGACCAGTTTAGGATAATAATAAAAGCACACACTTACATAGTACTTATTATCCAGCAAGAATGTATTATTTACATATGTTAACTCATTGAGTTCTCACTACAACCCAATAAAATAGACACTATTTTACAGATGAAGAAAGCAATACACACAGAGGTTAAGTAACTCATCCACAATCACACACCTAGTGTGAAGTAGAAAGAGGATTTGAACCCAGAACAGTATCTTCAGAGCCCATATTCCTAACCCTATATTCTACATACCTGGAAAAGCCACATGGGATAATAGAAAGACCCAATGCTTCAGAGTTGGAAGCATCCATCCACACATTCATTTAACAAAGTCTCATTGAGCACTTTCATAAAGAGGAAATTATTCAGAGACTAGGGACATCATGGGAAAAACTTATATTTAAGGGAGAGAAGACTGATAATAAAGAAACTATGAGACATGATAAATATGATGGAGAAAAATTCTTTTTTAAAAAAGATTATTTATTCATGAGAGACACAGAGAGGGAGGCAGAGACATAGGCAGAGGGAGAAGCAGGCTCCCCGTGGGAAGCCCAATGCGGGACTCAATACCAAGACCCTGGGATCATGCCCCAAGCCAAAGGCAAACGCTCAACCAGTGAGCCACCCAGGTGCCCAAGATAATGGAGAAAAATTAAGCAGAGTAGGGAAGTAGAGAATACCCAGAGGAAGGTAGTGTGGTATTATTATGTTATATAGAATGATTTAGAAAGACCCCATTAATAGGGTGATATTTGAGCAGAGTCCTCAAGGAAGCAAGAGATGGAGATGTGCTAGGATTCAGGAGATAAATGAGACAAATACAACGGCACCTTCTCTCCACCCTGAAAAGGGACATGCTCACGGTGATGGAAGAATGATCAAAAAGGGTGGGTGGATTGAAGCAGAGTGAACAAGGAGTAGAGGGAAAGAGACGAGAAGAGTCCTTGGACATGGTAAGGACCTTGGCTTTCATTCCATGGGAAGGTAAGAAGTCAGGGGAGAGTTTCAAGCTCAGAGTACATGACAGGACTTCAGATATTCAGCCACCTGCATCAAGATGGTTTAAAAGCAGAAGCTAGAAAACAGTTAGGAGGCTATTGTAAGAGAACATAATGTGCCACGAAAGCTCCAGATCTACCATCAGTAGTGACTATTGGACTAGAGGCAAGTTACTAAACTCTCTGAGCATCGATGTCCACAACTATAAAAGCAGGTATAAAAATACTTGATTCAAGGGCTATTGAGGAGAGCAAATAAGGTAAGTAAAATTTTTGATACATAGAAGAAACTCAATTTTAAAAAAAAATCAACTTCTCTTGGGAGAGGTGAGGAGCTATCCATTCTGCTTCCTCTCTTCCAGCCCCTCACCACTCCTGGGTTCTGTGTTGCAGATTCTCAGCTAGCTGAGTGCCGAGGTCCCCCTGAAGTCGAGGGCGCCCCACTCTTCTCACTCACTGAGGAGAGCTTCAAGGCCTGCCACCTGACCCTGACCCTGGATGATTACCTCTTCATTGCGTTTGTGGGCTTCGTGGTCTCCATTGCCTCCGTGGCCACCAACTTCCTCCTCGGTATCACAGCCAACTGCTGTCACCGTTGGAGCAAGGCCAGTGAAGAGGAAGAGATTTGATGTGGGCTCCTGGTGTCCCTCCATGCTGCTGGCCACCACTGCTGCTGACCACCAGACACTGCTCACTCTGGCTCATGGTGCGCCGGCCACCTCTGTCATGACCCAAACAAGGTCAGGAAACTATCTTTGTGTGAGCTTCAACTGTGGGCCAGACACTGTGCCAGAACTGGAAATGTCAGGTGACTCTGACCTAGTCCCTGCTCCCAAGGCTCTTACCTCTAATGGAAGAGAGAGATTCAAAAACTATTCCCTTTAAGACAATTTGTCAGCACTCTCAGAGGAGTTATGAAAGCCCAGAGGAGGGATCATCAACTGTGCCTAGGAAAGTCCAAGAGAATTACAAGAATGGAGGCAATTTGTGAACTGAGTCATCAAAAATTGTCTGCTTTGTCAACTAGATTTGGACATGAGCAAATGACAGAGGCCAGATCATGCATGATGTGTGAGAACGGAGACTAATCCTTGTAACTTAAGCACATAGAGCAGGTGTGACACAGGACCAAAACTTCCCTCTGACACCGAATCTTTCAACTCCTGGAGTTGCTTACCACTGCCTCCAAAGGGAGAGAACACCTCCATGCCAGCCCCCGAGGCCTCCTCCTGCCAGAAGTTACCAGATAAGACCACCTCCTAAGGACTGCCCCTCATACTATATCCATCAATTGCAGCCTACCAGTGAGGTCCCAGGTACCAAGTGGAGGTATCTAATCTTCTCCTGAATCTCACTCAAGCTTTGGCTTCAGAAGAGGGAAGCAGGAGGACCAGCAATGGGGCAGCAAGAGTCCTGGCACCCTGGAACTCCTAATTTTGTGACTGTTCTTGCCACGGTGCTCATGCCAAAGGATCTCACCAGGAAAGTGCACTGTAGCATGAGAGTAGCCAAGACTGATGGAAGAAAAGGCCACCAGAGTTGTGACTATAGGAGGATTTTCTCTTTCTTCCAAGAAATTCACCCATTTAAGCATCAGGGTATGAGAGCTATTAATTACCAAGCACTTGCCAGTGTCAGACACTGTGATATGCTCTCTCCACAGGCAATTCTCTTTAATGCACACATCAATCTTGTGAGGTAAGCGTTGTTATTCCCATTGTATAGATGAGGGAATGAAGGTTCAAAGAGAGTTTAAAGTCACATGTTGCTTAACAAGCAAAATAAAGTCTGTGCTCTTTCTACCCTATCCAAGCTGGGAGAACACCACAGTTCCCTCTAAAGTTATACAAGTTCAAATTAAAGTAGTGTTGAATAAGTGCTCCCAATGATGGCCAGGCTCTCTTCTGGGCACTTTTAAATCTACTGACTCTCCTATTTCAATTCTCACAGCAACACTGCCTGGTGGTCTTTATTATTTCCATTTTACAGTTGAATTAATTGTAGAGAGCTGAGTATCTTACCCAAGGCTATCTGGGTAAACTCTAGAAGCAAGGTGATAGGCAGCTCCATTCAGGGAAACCGTGTCTAATCGGTCATCACAAATCAAGTTAACTTCATGTGCAAAGCACTATTATCATCATTGCTGCTGTTAACTCCATCCTCATCATCAGCTTCCTCAGATCCTTCCCTGTATTTGTTCAGCACTGGACAGCTCCTAACAGGCTGTTCAGCGTCATTCTTCTTGACTTTTCACAACCCTAAGTGGGAGGCAAACCAAACATAATTACTCCTATTCTGAAGAATGGAAAATAGAGACTCAAGAGCAGGTGTGACTTGCCAAAGCAGAAAAGTTGAGACTCAACTTCAACTTGGCTCTCTCTCCAGCTTTCCCAGGTGCTTGGGAAGAGAATGGCCAGGATGGCAGGGTAGTGGGGCTCTTGGATTCAGCAGCCATGAACATCCAGTAGATCAGCTAAATAAAAGGCAGCAAAATCCAGCTGCTGCACAGATTTCGATGAGCTCAGAGTAGAGCAAATCACAGCCTCTGAAACATAGAAGCAGCACAAATAACACCTGAATAGGAGTCATCTGCCTTGCAAAGTGTAAATAACACATTAGAACTAGTGGCCATGGTGGTAGTCATGCAAAAAAAAAAAATTCTTTGGGAAACAAGAGAGGAAGTTGTGCTAACCCCTCCTACTCAAGCCCTGCTGTGTTGTGTTGCAAGTGATACAAAGGGTGCAAGAGAACTGTGGGGTGAGAACCTCAGCAGGATAGGAGAAGAAATTAAGGCACAGTCCAACATGTTGGTAAGGTTGGCCAGGATAATGATTAAAACAGGGGCTTTCTACATTGCCCCCCAGCTCCAACAATGTTGCATCACCCCATCCTCCTGAGAGAAGAATAAAGGGAAAAACAGCATGTCAACTTCCAAGAAGTCTTCCCTTACTCATGCTTCCCTGAGCTAGTCAACCAAAAGAGCACCTAGAAACTTTGCTAGACCTGGGGTACTTGAAATTTGTATCCCCTACATCTCATTAATAACATTTGTGCAAGATCCTGCTCCTGTGGCATCTGGAGTAGAACTGTGCCTGCTGTCCTCTTCCACTATACCCAGGCTACTCTTCAACAGTCAAGCTAACAGCCTAATATATTTGGAGAGGAAATTTTAGAAATAGTCTCGACACAAATAGCTAAGCCTCCCATAGAGGGACACCATATACATCTATTATAATCTCCTAGAGACTCTTATTTACTGAAATATAGTTAATATATTTTAAGATATGTACCTTTTTGCATAGAACTAGAATGAAACAAGACACCTAATACCCCCTTGAATTCAAATGTCCTTTCTAATAAGACTATTTGTCCCCATTAATGGCAAATCTTTCTGAGTAAGATACATGACATTTAAAGAACAGATTCTTCTCCAGCAGCTAGAAGGTCCCCAGTTAGCTAAAGCACAATAATAAAACTTCTCACCTGACAAGGAATTCCATGTCTCCCATCACCACCACCCTCTTGTGCAGGCTATCAGAACCAAGCTTCTAGAAGCACACCTCTCTAGAGGTAATATAACTGCCCTAGTTGTAAATGTTCACACAATCCTGCTGACCAAGAAACCATGAAGATATTCCTACAAGCCTTGAATAAGTTTTTTTCAGACTAGTTAACGTGTAAATATTGGGGCATCTCTGAGGCAATGTGTCTGTTCATGAGGTTCCATGAACGTTGGGTATCTACTGATATGGGGCCAACCTCTCTGGAACTTGAGTTCAGTTCTCTGACACAGTATACTCAACCATCTGTTCATTGCATCACTTGGTACAATAAGTGGAATCCCATTAGGATTGGGTTAGGGATCACTGCTCAGAAAAATATAAAAAGAGATAAATGTGTGGCTGAGGCAACCTAGCAACAGCCTGACTGCTTCCCTCCATTCTCTATCTCTCAGAGATTTGTCCTTATCACAGAAGCTTCCTTTATGCTGGGCCAGAGGATATCAAAGTTTAGCTAACCAACAGTGCTATGATAGTGCACCAAGAAAATTGTTCTTTAGAAAAGACCCCAATCTGTACCACACCACTCTGGACCAGTTGATTCCAGTCACCAACAGACAAATCCTCACCTGTTTCTCCATTCCCATAGGGAGTACCGGGAAATTCTGCAGAAATAGGTCCCCAGAGTTGCTATAGAGTTTGCTAGCTCTTTTCAAGGAAGATGGCATATGGTTTGAATAGCCCAAGAAAGGCATTTCTCTTCAACCATCAGGAAACACCTACAGCCTCCATTTTCCTTATAGATGTTTTTGTGGATATTGCTCTGACATTCTTTTCAGCTCTAGAAGAGTATAAGGAGACATCTTTGCCCATTTCTCAGAAGAACAATTTCCCAAAGCTAGAGAATCTTGTCTGCTCTACCCACCTCAGAGGAGGCAAAAGGGAGATGAAGGAGGCAAGTTGCAAAGTCCTATGTAAATCACCACCATGTTTGCCACAGCTTTGGGTTGGAGAGCTCTGGATTCACTGAGCTCTCAGTTTTTCTAAGCTCTTGTCCTGTGGAATGCTGATGTCTGGGGGTGGGAGGGTTAGGGAGGGATGGGGAAAGGGAAGATGCCAACCTTTGTATGGAGATGATTTTATAACCATGCACTTTTGTAACTGTGAAGAATTTTTCATAAATGTACATTAATAATAAAGAGTGTATAGTTTAACAAATTCTCTAAGGAGTTGTGAAGAGGAGGGGGGAGGCAGGGAAAGAAAAAGAGAGAGAAGAACTAGGCAGAAACAAGAGGATGTGTGCCAAAATATACACACAAAAGGTCTATGGGGAGGGAGTAGATGGGAATAATTAGGAGATGTGCCAACCATGGAGGGGCATGTGTGGGAGTAGAAGGAACATCACAGAAGCATATTTCTACCAGGCAAAAAAGAATACGCGTGTGTCTGTATGCACACACCCTTATGTGTAGGCATATTTTGGTGCCTGAAATTACACAAAGAGGAGAGCATATGTCTTATACATGTTGGTGTTTGCAGCTTGGGTCATCTATAAAACATGCCAAGGCAAGTGGGTGTGCCTGCCTAATTAGCATCACTAAGGAGCATGTGCCAGGGAGATGGTCCACACCAGCTGTGTAGGGCATAAGGACCCTATCTTGGGCATACAGGTAAAACAGGCATCTAAAAGCATAGTGTAGGGGCTAGAGGATGCCATCACTGGTATAGATTCAGTCTCTGTTCTCATAGGTTAATAAAGAAGGGAAGGGATTCTCGACCTCTTAGGTCTTGCAAATGTGACCTACACACCATTGGAAATGAGATGGTTGGGCAGTGTACCCCGGGGAAAGAGACCCAAAAAAGGAGCAAAGTGTACTTCTATAAGTACAATGGCAGGGGAAGTGGCTCTGAGCAGGAAGTGATCCAAGCAGGAAATGGCTCTAAACAGGAAGTGGTTCCTTCCACCAATAAGGATTTTCGCCTTCCTATATGCCTCCCACTCCACTTGCCACAGGGCATGGACAAACACTGCACTCAGAGAATAAAGCCACTAACAGGAACACAGATACTGACTCAGAGCACTCACAGAGAAAGACAAAGAACATGCCTAACCATAACCAATGTTTTCTAAAGTAGATTGGAGAGATGCAAAACCTTTTCTCCTAAAAACAAGTACTTAATAGAGACTACACTGAACAAGTGCAAAATTAAACATAAGAGTTATGGAATGAGCAGGTATCTCACAGAAGTCCAGACCCTTGTATATTTTGTTCAATGCTGACCCTATGCCAAGTGTATACCTAACAACTTATAATGTAGACAATCATGATGATATAAGTTTATTGAGCATGTACTAGGTGCCAGATGCTGTGCTGATCACTGTATATGGATTGATTCACTTAATTCTTACAACAATCCAAGATAGGTACTATTATTATACCCATCTACAGATAAGGGAACTGATGCTCAAACACATTAATACATGCCCAAAATCACACACCTAGTAAGTAGTAGATTTGGGTTTAGGCATTTCATAATTCCTGGGGACTAACTGACTTCAGGGGACAAGAACCCCATAAGACATAGATAAAATACAGTCTCAATCAGAAGTCAGTTTTAGCCACAGAGATCCTCTATAATCATCTGGTGAAAGAAAATTGGAGGGTAATAGGTAACACTGACACATATATCCTGTATGTTTCATTGCATAGAGCTTTGATTATCACATTGATCAAGCCTAATTATGATAATAGATGATCCCAAAATCTCAATAGAAGAAAGATTTGTTTCCTGGGTTAACTTAATGAAGCTTTTTTTTTTTTTCCTGCTCACGTCACATACTAATGCATGTCATAGGCTTTGCCCACCATGAGTTATTCCTTCCATCTATTGGCTCTACCATCCCTGAGGCTACACGGTCCTCCACTGGATCCTCCGCAGTGGAGCAGAGCTCAAGAGACATTTTGGAGGGTCTAACCTGGAGGTACATCAATTCCAACCATATTTCACTGGCCTGAACTCAGTCCCATGGCTCCATTTAACTTCAAGGGAGTAGACTAGTATGTACCTAGAAGGCAAAGGAAACAAGGCTGGAGAAACCCCACCAATCTATAACACCATCTGCTCTGCTGGTCACCAAATACCTGTCATTCAGTTTTCCTCCCACA
Source organism: Canis lupus familiaris (assembly GCF_011100685.1). NCBI lineage: Eukaryota > Metazoa > Chordata > Mammalia > Carnivora > Canidae > Canis > Canis lupus. The sequence continues at coordinate 39,387,200 of NC_049239.1, read as the reverse complement.
CATATCTTAGACTGTTGCCGCATCCAGCTCAAAGCCCAGGATCACCAGCGGTGCAGTACTCTCCACTGGGCCTCCTGTGGCCCAATGTCCCATGAGCTAAAAAGGAAAGTTACCACCCACCCATCCACTTACACCTACCCAATATACAATGGTGGCCCAAGGACAGCGTAGCAGCAAACTAAAACCCTTGTATAGAGAGTGAGAAACAAAAACACACAGCAGTAATGATCTATAGCAATTCTAAAATTTTAGTGGAGAGCATTATGAAGAGCTCAGATCAAGCTGCTTTATTAGTTGTGAACCCTGATTTCCGGTAAGAACTCCTTTGTCAGTCATTCTCTGTAGCTTCTGACTCTTCCCTCTCTCTTTTCCATTATCCACCACAGTCATATCTAAAGTGGGTACTGGGGAACATGCCCTCTTTGGGAGTTGCCCATGTTCTTTAACTAGATTCCTGCTGATGCAAGCATGCTGGCTTGAAATCTGTGTTAGGTCTCAATGGTCAAATTTTTGAATCCAGGTTCCTAGTTTCTTAGCAATTTACTTCTTACATTGGTAGACTTTTATTCTATCTGCTTCCACTAAGTTCCATATTTCAGTACACACACAAAGCTCTTTCCTAAAACGTGTTTTCAAGCTGACCTTGATTACTTGCTTTCTCTTCTCTGGTGTCTTCTCTCTTAATGGTAACCTTGAAATTGTCTGAAATAATACATAAGAACATTCATATTCATAATTGTTTCTCTTTGGCCAAGTTAATTTAACTGGAAAATTTCCATGGGCCTGTTGCTCAAGGCCTTTTCCAACTTTATCTCTAATCATTTAGGTCTAGAAACAGCTTTTTCAATTTTTAATGCTCCAATTTTTTTATTCTCTCTCTTCCTTTTCATTTCTACTTACAAACTGCTTTAATACTAGTTATAACATTAGAAACCTGACTTGGATCAATTTGGGCTGAAACCAAAAGTCTTTGAAGCACACAGACAATAATGCAACACGAACTCAGGAAAGGAAGAGCCTCCCCATTGAAATGATCATTGTGATGAGAGGTAAGGAAACTGAGAAAAAATATGACCAAGCTAAAGAGTTGGCCTATGCATTCAGAGATCAGAATGTCTACCAGAAATCGCTGCTGCAGGATAGGTTTTTCACTGGAAGAATAGCAGGGAGTGATCGGAAAGAGCTGCTGCCCATGAATGGTGGTTAGGAAGCTACCCATGAAGAAAATGTGGGCTACTTTGTGTTCTTGGGCATTACCCATAGCCCACTCACCACGGAAGGCAGAGATCATAGATTTAAAAAGCCACTACAAAAGAATTATGAAAAAAATTATTATCAAATGTGTTTCCCACCTTGCACCACCCAGTTTTACACTTAGCTCATGGAATCTTTTGGGAGTAAACAGCGTGGAACTCTAGAAAATACATAACAATGTGGCTGATTTTTACAAAACAGGGGGTTCTATTTCTATAGCTAAACCAGTATTCAAAGGGGAAAGGAGAAAAAAATGAGTGGGAAATATCCGAAAGGGAGGCAGAACATGAGAGACTCCTAACTCTGGGAAACGAACTAGGGGGGGTGTTGGAAGGGGAGGTGGGCAGGGGGTGGGGGTGACTGGGTGATGGGCACTGAGGGGAGCACTTGATGGGATGAGCACTGGGTGTTATTCTATATGTTGGCAAATTGAACACCAATAAAAAATAAATTTATAAAAAAATAAAAAATAAACCAGTATTCAAAAGAAATCCCTGTGTATATAAATGAAAAGCCAAAGCTGTGGAAATGGTTGATATAGGCCTCTTAGCTGGAAGAGTTAGATTCCCATATAAAGACATGGTTTATGCCTTCATTCATTCAAAAATATTGATCACACAGCTCCATATGCTAAGCACATGTTTCACATGCTGACTATATGGCAATGAATAAGATAAAGGCCCTACCCCTTGGTGCTACTCTCTAAATGGGGGTGGCTGTAGGGGAAGATAGATCTGATGATAAACAAGAAAAATAAATAATTCCAGATGGTGACAAGTGCTGCAAAGAGAATAGAGCAGAAAGAGGGCTGGGGAATGAGGTTAAAAAAGTAGGCCCAGATCAAGTAGGTCCTCATGGATCCTGATCAGACTTAACATTTAATGTAAATGCCATGGTGAGCCACTGGATAGTTTTAAGCAAGGGAATGATATGCTCTGATTACATTTTCAAAGGTCATTCTGGATGCTATATGGGTAATGCTCAACAGTTGGGAAGGAATGTGAACTATGGATCAGGGAGGGGCCTCCTGCATGAGTCTGATTGAAGTATGTTCTAACAGGTACCAGGATGGGTGGTGGATAAGGAGACAGGCCAAGGATGGACCTTAGAGGCAGAGCCAGTGGGACTCCCTGATGTATTGGATATGAGGAGAAAGAACAAAGGAGTAATAAAGAATAATTCCTCATCTTTTTTTTTTTAACTTCAGTTAAAAACCAACTCAGCAAGACCCAAGTAGCAGAAAGGCTGTCTTAATTCTATGGAAAAAGAAAAAAATATATCAACAGCCAACAACCAGTAAGTCAGAAACCCCTAATGAGTAAGTTAGAAGGAGGAAGGAGGAAGCAGATACACAAACAGATTCATAATGTCAGGAAACAGCCAAACCTAAGAGCCCAGAGATGGTAAAATATATCTGAACAGTCTTGGTTTAAATGCTCTGCATCACTTCCAGGGTCCCAGTAGATGTTAATCCTAACACTGGAGCTTCGAGGACTGAGTTCAAGCCTAGATAATCAGCAGCATTTTTAGAGTACAGATAGATTTACATCCACAGTTGAGTGCTAGAGGCAGAGCATCAGTTTAAAGTGATTTCCTAGAAGGAACGTGTAAGACTCCCTCAGCTGCAGACAATAAGCAAATCCAGGAAACAAATTATATTTCAGATGGGCCCAGATATGTTTGAAATGGGAATATTACATAGACTCATATAAGGATATATGGGAACAAACAGCTTGTACTCATCTTAGCCAAGGAATGAAATGGTGATGGTAATGAGCCGGGCTTCTCAGGATGATGCTAATACTGTGAACATTCATAACCACCACCAACTTTTGTGCATTTACATTGTACCACACATGCACCAGGCACATTATCTGCAATATCACATTGGTGTTTCCCTGGGAGGCAGCTGCTATTGAGAAATGGAGAACAAAATAAAGAGCATGGACTAGGGAGCCACACTGCCTCCTAGTTCAAATCCCAGTGCTGCCACTTGGTAGCCATGTGAACATGGACAAGTAACATCACCTCTTTTTGTCTGAATTTTTCTGTTCATTTGAAGGGACAATGGTAGCCACTTCATAGGGACTCTGGAAGGATTAAATGAGTTCCTATATGTAGAAGGCTCAGAGCAGTGCCTGGCACAGAGTGATATTCAATTAGTGATAGTGACTACTGCTAGCTTCCCTCTTGTACAGAGAAAGAACTAGGAACTGAGAGATGTTTATGTCACTTGTCTAAATCACACAGCTGAAATGTGAATAAGTCAAAATCCACATCTGCCCTCCCAGCCCAGTGTCATATATCAGATAGGTCAAAGTGGCCAGCTGTGACAACTAGGCTCCAAATGTGGAATAATGCCTCCAATATTCACACTCTTGAGTAGACCACTCCCATGTTGAATCTGGACTGGCTCTCTGACTTGATTTAACTAAGGGAAGGTAGCAGAAGGTAGTAAATGCTGAGCCTGTTCCAGACCTAATCCTTAAAAGGACCTGGCAGCTTTTGCTTGTGTGCTCTTGGGAGCTCTGAGCATCCAGGGATTAAGTCTGATCCATGGAGACGGATGGAGAATCCACATGGAGAGATCACGTGGAGAGAAAAGAGGCTCAGGCATTCCACTGTGCCAGCTGAGCCCAGCCTTCTAGCCAATCCCTCCAGGCACCAGACATTTTAGTAAATCTGTCCTAAAAGTTCCAGCCCCAGCCACTCTGTAACCACAGCCCCAAGCAGGACTAGAAAAGCAATTGTCCAAGAAGGCCATTAGCTTGAGGTGGCTTTAATGCCTTAGTCATCTACAAGAGCAAACCAAAAACTAAGCCTGCAATGCCTCAAGTTTAAAAAATGAAAACCTAAGGACAACCAATCACAAAGAGCCAACTAGTCTTTCCCAAATAAGGAAACCATGAAGCTATAGTCACTCAAATAATTGCTTTGCTTTTACGCCCTCTCCTTACTACTTCCAAGTTGACACTGCTCTATTCAAATTGACTTTTGCTCAAATAACCTCTTAATTTTTTTGATATGCCACAGTATATCTTTTAACACAACTAACTCATTGTTTTAAGCCTCTTTGTTTAGGGCTATTTGTTATGCAGCTATCCACAACCGAAACACCATCCTATAAGGAAAAGACCTACTGAGGACAATACTGTGTCAGCAACATAAGTTTGAAATACAGAGTAGCTATTTCAACCCAAAAGCAAACTATATAAAGGGTAACAGCACATGCTCCCAGGTCCAACCACTCAAGTGCAACAGCACACCTACCAGGTGGATAAGATACTCAACTTTCACTAACTCATTCTGTCCTCTGTACAATGGGGATGCCACCTGTCTCAAGGCACTGCAGTAGTGATTCTGTGATCTAATCCCTATTAATAAGCTTAGAGTAGTGCCTGGCACTTTATAAGAAATTAGCTACTGCTATTTTTTAATATTAAAAAGATTATTATTAGGGGCACCTGAGTGGCTCAGTGGTTGAGCACCCAATCTGCCTTTCGCTCAGGTTGTGATCCTGGGGTCCTGGGATCGAGTCCTGAATCAGCATCCCTGCAGGGAGCCTGCTTCTTCCTCTGCTTATGTCTCTGCCTCTCTGTGTCTCTCATAAAGAAATAAATAAAATCTTTAAAAATATAAATATTATAATTATACTAGGTGTGATTAATTTGGCCAATACAAGGAACACATGAAATCCTCAGTCCTAGTTTCTAACTTTTCCAAGAATGACACCACTGGAAATTTGTATCACTTTCCTTTGCTTTAGGAAAGGCTACTGCACAGTACACTAATATTCTATTAACAGAGTTTGACAAGGACACGAGGAATTAATAAAGAGAACAGCACAACCCATCTCATATTGGTCTTGAAGAGTATTGACATCCCAAGCTACTACTGAAAATGTCATTGTGAAACACATCATGACAGCATGTTTCTCCCCAAAGGAAAAGTCATTTACAACTCAGAAGCAAAGTGTTATGTGACTCCTTCCATGCAAAAAATTTAAAAACCCTGTTCCAGTCCACAATAGTAGAAGAATATGGAGCTCCCAGAGGTGATGCAGCAGCCAAAGGAAGTGCAGATGCAGACGCTGGGCCTGTGAATCACAGTGAGAGCAGCTGCACTACACAGTCTCTATTCTGATGAATAGATAAGGGGGTGTGAAGCCTGCCTTACAAATAAAAGTAGTTTCTAGCTATTACTTTAAGCAAATGTTAAATCAGGAAGAAAGCCCCTAAAGGAAGAACTACACACTCCAATAGAGATCAGATCTCAAGAGATCTTCACTTTGGTGAAGCAGAGCCGAGCTCTGATATTCGGGCCTCTTAGATATAGCATATTGCTTCCTCAAAGATGTTTACCGGTATGAAATCACCCCTTGTTCCAGTACAGATGCTCCCCTTCTGTCCTCTGTGATATACTGATTTCTGGACTTCAGGCCCCCTCTCTCATTATTAGACTCCTGGGATCCTACTCTCCAGAGTTGGTAAAATGACGGATACAGCCCACTATCTGAATTCCTCCTTAAAAACCTTATTTATGTATTTCTGAAAGTGCTATGAGTTACCCAGGGAAGCTGGTAATTACAGAAGGCAGCTGCAGGGAAGAAGAAGCAACCCGAGGCTGGAATTCAGCAAACACTTGCTGAGGCCCTTGTGTGGGCAAGGTGATGTTAGAAACATGAAAGAATAATAAAAAGACCAAAGAGACCAGGATCCACACTTCAAATTTTATCTACAGAGCCAAGCATGGGGCTGGGTGTGCAGCAGCTGTTCCACAAATGTTTATTAAACCAAATTAATCTTGCTACTAACTCACAAGTCAATTTCCCTCTCCAGAGCCCAGATGCCACCTCTTATTTTTAAAAAATAAGAATAAAAATAAGTAAAAGTGGGTTAGAGCAGCTCTTCTCAATCTTCGGTGCGCATAACAATTCCCTGGGGGTCTTCTCAAGGTGTAGATTCTGTATTAGTAGGCTGGGAAGGGCCTGGGAATTCCATTTCACTGGTCTACAGATCACATTTTGAATAGGAAGGAGTCAGAAGATCTCCCAGGGAAAGATCCTAGACACGGCTGAGAGGTCCTCCAACTCTACATTTTTTAAGTATGGAAAACACAAGCAATCCTAAGTGTAAAAGGAAGAGGAAGAAAGGCGAAGGGAGCTGAAAGTGGAGCCTGAGGTGGATCCAGGAGGTTAGTAGAGGCTTCTCCCCAGGGCCTGCAGGAAAAGCCCGCTCTTTTGTCACAATACACAAAGCTTTTGGTGTCTGTAAAAAGAATCAGTGATAATTTTGCTGGCTCAGAAGGCACTGTCTCTTAATGATTCTTCCTGTTTTTCTCAGCCCAATCCAAGAGAATGAGAAAACAGCCCTCGTGAAGGTCAACCGAGGTCAGAGAGGTCCCTGGAGAGGGCCTGCTTTCAGCCCACACTTGGGGGAGAGGAGGCGGACCAAGGCCCACCTCCAGGCCTGTCTGGTTCTAGTCCTACTCCCTGGTGAATCCTGCTCAACACCAGAGTATCAGAGTAACAGGGGACCCAGGAGGGAGGGGTGGGCTCTGCACCAGGTCAACTGCATTCGATTCCACATTTATGACAGCTGCTGTGTGTGCCAGTGTGCTAAATGTCCCAGATGAGGCCAAGATATGACAAGATCAAGGCCCAATAGGAGTGTACAGCCTAATGGCAGGGGGATGATGCATTCAAAAGATAACAGAATGCGATGCAAAATGCAGTCAAGGACATACACAGGAGACCCACAAGTAGTACAGAAATTCAGAGAAGCAAGAGATCAGATTCCCTGAAAGGAACCAAGGAAAACATCGTGGAGAAGGAAACGTCTGAAATGTGGGTACAGGCTCCTCACTTAAAAATGGAAATGAGAGTGATTCGGGTAGGGAAAAGTGAGAGATCATTCATGGTGATTCAATAATTTTTTATCAAACCCCTAATACATAGGAAGCACTCTCTGAGGCACTGGAAATGCAAGAGAAGGCTAAGCCAGATGAGTTCCCAAAAGCCAGACAAACAGTAACACAAAGAGTCGAAAGAACGTGGGAGCTGAAATCAGAGAAGTCTTGGGTGCAAATCCTCGCTGTGCATGGTGATGACAGACTTCACACCCCTGGTGTTTGGCTCCCTGATGAGGATAATTATACCTAGTGCACAAGATTGTTGTAGAAATAAACCTACGGGGGAAGAAATTCGTACCGTGCCGGGCACACTGGAAGCCTTCATTACCCATTTGCTCTGTATTCAGCCGTAAAGAAAGGACACTGGAATAATCCATCTCCAGGGTCCCTTTCAGCTCTAATATGCTGCTTCGGCAGTTCTAAGACTCCACGGCACCTGTAACCGTGCCCACTGCCCAGGGGCCTGGCACACCGCAGCCAGTGAGGCCGTCTCCCTCCCTGGGCAAGAAGCCTCCCCCAGGGTGGCCCAACACGAGGCCAGCGGGTCAGGCGCCCGTGAATCAGGCTGCTGCCCTCGCTGGATGTGGCGCCGGCAGGCCAGGCAGCGCTCTGGCTGCTTGGCTGCCCCCATTGCCTTCCTCATCACTGCACTGACCCGTTGCCATGGCAGTGAACCCCAAGAGACAACTAGCAGTGGCCAGCATCGAAGAGGAAGGTTCTGTTCTGAATCAATCTGACTCAGTCTTGGTTGATTGCAGGGTCCCAGAGTGACAAATAAGAACAACGTAAATAGAGCACTTTTTCTTTTTTTTTTTTTTACATATTTTTTAATTGGAGTTCAATTTACCAACATATAGAATAACACCCAGTGCTCATCCCATCAAGTGCCCCCCTCAGTGCCCGTCACCCAGTCACCCCCACCCCCTGCCCACCTCCCCTTCCACCACCCCTAGTTCGTTTCCCAGAGTTAGGAGTCTCTCATGTTCTGTCTCCCTTTCTGATATTTCCACTCATTTTTTCTCCTTTCCCCTTTATTCCCTTTCACTATTTTTTATATTCCCCAAATGAATGAGACCATATAATGTTTGTCCTTCTCCGATTGACTTATTTCACTCAGCATCATACCCTCCAGTTCCATCCACGTCGAAGCAAATGGTGGGTATTTGTCATTTCTAATGACTGAGTAATATTCCATTGTATACATAGACCACATCTTCTTCATCCATTCATCTTTTGATGGACACCGAGGCTCCTTCCACAGTTTGGCTATTGTGGACATTGCTGCTAGAAACATCGGGGTGCAGGTCTCCCGATGTTTCATTGCATCTCTATCTTTGGGGTAAATCCCCAGCAGTGCAATTGCTGGGTCCTAGGGCAGATCTATATTTAACTCTTTGAGGAACCTCCACACTCTTTTCCAGAGTGGCTGCACCAGTTCCCATTCCCACCAACAGGGCAAGAGGGTTCCCCTTTCTCCACATCCTCTCCAACATTTGTGATTTCCTGCCTTGTTAATTTTCCCCATTCTCACTGGTGTGAGGTGGTATCTCAGTGTGGTTTTGATTTGTATTTCCCTGATGTTGAGCACTTTTTCAATGCTAGACACCACACTAAGTGCGTTTCATCAGCTAGCTCATTTCACACAACGGCACTGTGAAGTAAGTATCCTCATCCCCACTTAGCAGAACAGGAAACTGAGGCTCAGAGAGGTGAGTACCAGTGTCATACAGGTGGTCATAATGAAGCCAGGACACAAGTGTGCTCCCCACTTGCACGCCAAGGGTCGTACGATTCCAAAAACTGCAAGCTTTTCCACACGCCACCATCTTCCCAGCTACCGGAGGCTCTGCAAAGGCTGGTGCCACTGTCCCCATTGCCTGAACATTCCTGAGGGCCTGAGGGAGCATCTGCAGAGAACTGAGGCCGGCCTTCTAGCCCCGCAAGGATTCCTCGGGGACAAAGCCAGGGTCTTGCTGACAATGAACTACTCCGCTGCCAAAGGTAAAGTTCTAGAACTCTCTAACGCAATCCCAATTTCAAATATTCAGCCTGTTTCTCTCCCCCACCCAAAAATGAAAATCCCAACATTTTGGCTTCCACATTAACACGTCTTCTAAATGATTTCTTACATCTGAAAGTAGCACAATGTTTGATAACATCTGTCGGACCCTGTCACCATGCTTGGTTCTAAAGAGCCCTGTCCCTGTGGTTACGTACAAGATGGTGAGCTTGCAGTTGTGGCTCTAGCCAGGCTGGAGGGGCCACCTCCAAGGCACCCAAGAAAATTAACCTTCTCTGTAAACTCAGATGCTGGGAAACTCAGGGAGAGAACAGCTCGGCTTTCCCTCCATGCAACCAGCATGGCTGCTGAACCCATTGAGTCCAAACACTGGGAACCCATGACATGGGAAAATCCAGCTGGCTTCATGGCCCCAGACATCTGGATTCCCCAACCCCAGGCCAGCTGAGAGAAGAGCCAGCGCGCGCAAGGAGGCTTGGGAAAGCATTTGGAGGGACTCCTGCCAAGTTATCTCCCTCCTGAACAAACACATGTCCCACTATCTAGAGGTCAACAGAGCCATGTTTATATAGGCATAGACCATTCCATTGATTAATTAATTAACTCCCTGGGTGGCCTTTGGCCCCTAAAGACCTCATTCCTTGGGGCCTCAGTTTCCTTATCTATAAAATGTAAGAATTAGACGAGTTGATTTCTAAAGCTTCTTCTTGCTCCAACTATTTTCCTACAACTCCTCTGTAAAAGTATAGGAGGAGCACAGGGTGTGGCTCTCGTGCTGCCTCTGCTGTCCCTAATTTCTGAACCTCAGTGGCCTTATGTTGGCAGAAGAAGAGGTAGACGAGATGACCGTGCGATGCTCCACAGCTCTGACATTTCGGAAACCAGAACACGTCCACCACACTTCCAAAACCCATATCGACTCAGCAGCCCCATAGTGGCCACTGCCTCAGCCAGCTCAGGCCACCCTGTTCTCCCACCCTGACCAGTGCAGGAGTCAAGCTGATCCAGCCACATTCACTGCCTCCTCCTCCGGATCCATCCATCCTCCGAGGCATCAGGGTGATGTTTCTTTTCAAAACACAAATCTGATCCTATTAGTGCCCCTCCCCCATGTGGGTCTGCCCCTCCCACTCCCAATGCTTTTAGGGTAAAGAACAAAAGCGGGGCAGCCCTGGTGGCGCAGCGGTTTGGCGCCGCCTGCAGCCTGGGGCGTGATCCTGGAGACCCGGGATCGAGTCCCACGTCAGGCTCCCTGCATGGAGCCTGCTTCTCCCTCTGCCTGTGTCTCTGCCTTTCTCTCTCTGTGTCTATGAATAAATAAATAAAATCTTAAAAAAAAAAAAAAAAAAAGAACAAAAGCCCCAGTACAACCTGCTGGACCAGCAGAGCTAGCCTTGCCAGCCAACCCATCAGCATTACCTCACCACCACCACCCAAGAGCCTTGGTTCATACTGTTCCTTTCCTAGAATGCGAGTCTGCCTCCTGTCTCTCACCTTATTCTTCGACTATCAAGTTTCTTCTCCTCCCTGAGAGCCCACCTTTAGCAACCCTGCACAGGAGTCCTCCAGGAATGGAGACCAGTCCTGCAGACCCTACTAGATTCTCCCAGGAGACCACACCCTCTCCTCCACAGCTTTCCTACCTGTTCCCGTGTGGTGTGTGTGTGTGTGTGTGTGTGTGTGTGTGTGTGTGTGTGTTGTTTGATGAGGTGGTTTGTTTTCTCTCACCCCTAGTCACCTCATGATGGATTTATACTCAATATATATTCCCAAGCTAGGTTTTCTGCCCTTATGAAGCTCCTGGGCAGTGGATGGCATCTCTTCCAGCAAATTCTGGCAGAGACCAAGGCTATGCTGGCTCTGATCTAAGTCTTTGAGGCTCCCAAGGAGACATCCTGCTGACTGGTGGAAAACTTTGCCCAAGGCCAGCTTGTGATTTCAAGTCAACTGTGGGCTATGCTCAGAGTTCATCCCAGCAGAGGGTGCTTCAGAAGTCCACCCCAGAGACCTGTGGTGCTGGCTGCCCTCCCAGCCAGTGGGCAGACAGAGGAGCGGCTCCAGAGCATCAGTCAGACCCAGGGGAGGTGGGGGGAGAGGGGGAACTGGAGTTTCTACTGCCAAAGGCAACATGACTAAGATAGATTCCTTGTTCTTTGGAAATGTCTAAAGTACTCTCCCCCCTCCACCCCCTGCAAACCTCTTTCCACCAACTATCTTCCACTGATCATTCAAGTGGGAGTGCAGCCTCCTCCTCCAGGAATCCCTCCTACACCTCCCCCACTGGACTTAGGTCCCTAATCCTGAGCATCCCTTTAGCCTCATACTCAGTACACTGCATTGAACGTACAGGTTTCTCAAGGCTGCCTGAGGGAAGGGACCTAGTCTTTTCCATCTTTGATCACTAGCCCAGAACACAGCAGTCACTTCAAAAAACTCTGTCATTGCATAAATGAGAAAACTAAGACCCTGAGAGGAGTAGTGACATGTTCCCAACATCACACAACATGTCACTCACTAGCAGAGCCAGGGTCTCCTATTATATTCCATTGGACATCTTTCCCTGTTGCCTCCCTGACTTCATAGGTATGGACCCTATTTATGATTCTAGGGACTAGGGCCTCCAAATACTCGGAGTGTGAGCGTCCTGAAAGCAAGATCTCTAGACTTTCCTGGGTGGGGGGAGACCACCTGGAGAGGCTAATGCCACTCAGGATGGCGAGTAATGGGAAATCCAACTTCGGTTCCAGCAGGCAGTGAACACACTGAGGTGATCTCTCCCTTCCTATCCCTGATCAGGTATTTTCTAAGAATCAGACAGCATTTTCCAAGCATCCCCAGACTGTAAGCTTCTACTTACTTTGGATTCATCTAGTTCCACCTTTATATATATATATATACATGACTTAAAGGTGAAAGTGGCTTGCCCAGGTCACTGTACGTATGACCAACCGAACCAAGACAGGCTGTGAGCCTACCCCAAGCCTACCCGCTGTGTGCCAGCAGGTCTCTGCCCTCCAGTTTGTAGGACTGTGGTTCTGACCACCAACTTTCTCGGATCTCCTCCAGGCTTGAGAGCAGAGAGGGCCCCTGTGAAGTTTTGCTCACTGATGGGAGGGCCTGTGTCAAGATTCAAATCGAAAATCTGATTTCATCACTTCCCTGCCTTAAAGGCTTCCATGAGTTCCCCTCTACCCTACCCTTCAGATGAAGTTAATCCGTCTAGATGTGACAGGCCCACAAAGCTACTGGCCCTCGCCTCCTCTCCAGCTACAAACCTTTGGTACTCAGAGCTACGGCCCCAACTCAACCCTCCTTAGCAACGCTCACACCTCTTTGCCTGGCCAACTCTTGCCCATCCTTCAGCTGTGTGCCCATCTTCTCCACCACGGAGCCAGCGCCCATGCTCTCCGACCACCCCCCAATAACCCCCCCAAGCTCTCTTGACTTTTGAAACTTCATTCAGGTCACAGTATTTGCTCATCTTCTCTGTACCCCACCCACTGTAAAGCCCTCAGGGGCAGAGATGGTGTCTCTCTATATTATATTGCATTTCCACAGACAAGCTCCTCCTCAGCACCAAGAATGCCTTCAACAGATATGAGTCCTTTGATTGGCCAGCGGGGACCAACCACTCCCCTTTACTGGTCCTGCTCCTTGACTCTGTGTGACTATAGGAGGCCACTGAGTGTGGGCCCAGGAAACAACTCCAGCTGAAGCACGGGCACCAGTGGGGTGGGAGCAGATCACAGAGAAAGCACTAACAATCTGCCCAACAGGAGGCTCTGTCCAAGACAGCTGATATTCCCGTCTCTATATCAGTCCAGGATGCATGTGGAGGGGGGAAGTGTTCATCTCTCTCTGATCCCTGGCTGCTACTTCCTGAGCCTCTCGGGGCTAAGGGGTAGGCGGGCAGGCAGGCGGGCAGTGGGGCAGCCACACGCTCCCACTCCCAGCACGCATCCTGTCGCTGCCTCTTCTGGCAGGATGTTATTGCAGAGTCCTGGGCTGTTATTGTCAGGAGATGGGCTTTCCTGAGCTCATTAAAGGGCCTCTGTCCTTTCTCCAGGACCAACCCCCCCTTTCCTCTGTCCGCATCAACACTGAGAGAAAGGGGCCAGGGGGCAACTCCAGGTGGAGCGTGGCAGCTGTCCCTCCCTCTGCTTCTCTGCTTGGCTGGCTGTTCAGGGTGATCACAGATGGTGACAGTTGCCATTGAGATGCCCTGTGCATCAGGCAGTGCTAGGCATTGATGACCGTTGTCTAATTCAACCCTTGCAATAATCATGTAAAATAGACATTATTCTTAGCTTTACAGTAGAATGAGCTGGGGCTCAGAGAGGTTAAATGATGTGCCCAAGGCCACGCATCAAGAAAAAAACAGAACAGCAATTCAAATCCAGATCTATCCAACTCCGGCACCCATTCTCTTGCTCCAGCCCCTTGCTGCCTACTTAGCTAGTTTTTTGGTTTTGGGTTTTTTTGGGGGGGGGGTTGTATATTTTTTATTGGAGTTTGATTTGCCAACATATAGCATAACACCCAGTGCTCATCCCTTCAAGTGCCCCCCTCAGTGCCCGACTTAGCTAGTTTTTGTTCTAAATGAAGAACTCAGTAAAGGAAGGGGAGAATGGCCTTCCCAGGAGCCAGCATTTCCCTACAGGGAATCTGGAGGTCACAGGATCTTCCCTCATCCTTGGGAAAGAACTGGAACCAAGATGGATAACAAGATAACTCCCATCTTGTGTTTTCTCAGGCCTTAACCAAATCCAAGCACTTCCACCCCTCGAAGAGAAAGGCTCCTCATCTTCCATGGACAAAGCAGAAGAGGGATGAGGATGATCACAGACGGGGAATAAGGAGTATAATTTGTCTTGAGTGATGGTGTTTTGGAAAGAGCAGGAGTGTGGCTGTCATGGTCCTTCTGTGTCTTACTACCACTGCTTAGGTGATCCTTGTACATCATACCTTCCAGGGGCCGCATTTTCCTCATCTGGGAATTATGATAACTACCCCCACCCCACAAGGTGCATCATAAGAACCCAATGATTCCACACTCATGCAAGTGCCTTATACAGTGAAACACAAAATTCATTTCCACTGTTTTCTTTCTTTTTTCCTGTTTGGGTGACAACTTAGAGGAGTAGTTTTGGGGTTGAACCTGGTTTTAAATCTCAGTTCTGCTCATTACTGCTTATGTGACCACAGATGAGTGTACTAGAGACTCTATTCCTCCGTTTCTTGGTATGGAAAAAAAGAGAGCTGTAACAGTAGCTGCGTCACAGGCTTACAGAAAGGATTAAGCATATTGACATATAAAGCACTTAGCCCAGCACCTGGAGTTCAAGCTTTTGGTGAGTGGCAGCTGCTACTTGATTACAAATCACTGTTACTGTTCCTATTACTGTTTTCATTACTGTGAGGAAGTTGTATTTGCAGTCCTGCAGCACAGGGGACGGACGTGGGGCCAGGAGGCAGCCTGGGCCCACCTGCTCAACAGCAAGGAGACTTCTTCTTCTTTTTTTAAGATTTTATTTATTTATTTTAGAGAAAGAGCACGCACGCCCATATGGAAGCAGGAGTAGGGCCAGAAGCCTTCCAGACAGTAACCCAATGCTCCTCCCATGCCTCTGGTACCACACAAAGTCCTTCAGCTGCATGATCTCACTTAACCACTGCCACATCCCTAGGAGATATGTACCGCTGTGATTTCCAATTTACAAAGAAGGAAAAATTGACTTTGAGAGGCTTAGTGACTTGTCCAAGGCCACACATTTAACGGCACTTAAACACCAAAACGACTCCAGAACCCACTTTCTTTAACACTCAGACAACGTCTGAAGGCCATTGCCGCCACTTACTGGCTAGTGACTTTGGGAAAGGACTTCACCTTTCCTGAATTTTCATTCTCCTTACCTGTGACATAGGTGTGTACCTAAAGCCCACCTTGCTGGACTGCATGGCCTATGACTCAAGCCCCAGCACAACCCACCTAACAGGTGCATGAGCTTTCCACAACTTTTTTTTTTTTTTTTTTTGCTAATCCACTTGACCATGAGAATTACTTGATATGCTTAATAAAAACACAGGTTCCTGAGACCTGCCCCAGACCTGCTGAATCAGAAGCCTTAGGGAAGTTTCCCAGGAATCTGTACATTTCTTAAAAAGCTCCACATGATCTTTATAACAAGTAAAGTCTGGTACTCAGCAGACCAGTGTTGACCATGCATTAGAATCACTTAAGGAACATTTGAAGATTCCCAATGCCAAATCCCATCCTAAACTATTCACTTTGAGTCTTAGCTTGAGCCCCAGCCAGGCATCAGGACCTTTTATAAGCTCCCAGGGGAATGCAATGGGCAGCCCGAGTAGAGAACCATTGCTCTAGGCCAGTGCTGTCCAAAAGAACATTCTGCAATGATGGAAATATCCTCTATCTGTCCTGTCCAGTCTGATAGGGACCAGCCATATGTGGCTGAACTTGAAACATGCCTAGCGCAAGTGAAGAACTAAAACAGTAATTGTACTTAATGTCAAATAATATAATTTTAAATTTGAGCAGCCACATGTGGTTACCTTACTGCAGCATGTGGCTCTAGCCTTGGAAGAGTGTGCTGCCCTTGTGGGTAACAGGCAGGGGCTAAGGCATGACAATAAGGAGGATCCTCCCCGCTTTGTAAAAGGGGTGAGGGGCCTTTCTGAGACATTTCCTTGGAAATTAAAATGTTTTCACGGGATCCAAGACAGTAATTGGTCCCAGTGGTCTGCTCCACTTGGTAAATCTCCCACCTGGCCC
Organism: Canis lupus familiaris; assembly: GCF_011100685.1. Classification (NCBI taxonomy): domain Eukaryota; kingdom Metazoa; phylum Chordata; class Mammalia; order Carnivora; family Canidae; genus Canis; species Canis lupus. Next base: position 39,371,223 of record NC_049239.1, on the reverse strand, counting down.
CTTTCTTGGCTCTACTGGAGAAGGAAAACAGCCACCTCCAGGCTTCAACGAGCGCCTTGAAGTTGCAGGAAGAGCCAAGGGGTGGGCTGAGGAGGCTAGCTTCTATTTTAAAGATGTTTTCCTTCTTGGAATAAGCTCCATCCTCCAATGGTGCCGACAGGGCAAAGGTTGTGACTGACATTGTGTTGCTGGACATTAAACAGCCTCTGAGGTCAGCCGGCAGCTGGTGGGCACGTCCTGACAAACGGTTTTAATCAGACTCACCCCTGCCCCTGGGAAGCTAGAGGCTCAGGGGCCGGGGAGGAGGGGAGGCCAGCTGCTGGTGATCACCAGTTTACTTCCCCATCTCCCTTCAGACTCCCTGCCCCTGCGTGTCCCCCCACCCTATGCACTACCAGGATGGATGTTTGTGAGTTGAGTGGATATACTGGCTGGAGATGCAGGGACCAGCCCCACCCCCAACCCCCAACTTGGGGGTGTGGGGAGGCAATGACTCAGGAAGTTCTATTGGGCTTCTCTTCCCTGCTGTGAGCTCACTCCTGAATGACAAGCTGTGAGTTCCAACCAAATGTTTTCTTACAGTCACCACACCTATTGGTTTTCTCTCCCCTGAGAAACTAGTCAGCCGGTCTTTTAAGAAGGTCATCTTACTCCTGCTCCATTAGGGCAATGGGACCTCAAGACCTCAGTCCAGGGTCAGGGAGTTAATATGGAGCGCTGGAGGAAGTGCCAGGTCTGAGCACGTCTCTTCACCTCTAAATGGGAACGATAACATTCACAAGGCAGTTGGAAAAATGAAGCCAGATGATGATTTGTAAATGAAAGTGGCAACAGGTACCCAAGTATTTTTAAAATCTGAGTTTCCCCAACCCTCTTGCACTGTTGGTGGGAATGCAAACTGGTGCAGCCACAATGGAGAACAGTATGGAGCTTCTTCAAAAAGTGAAAAATAGAAGTTTTTAACCTATGCTCCAGCAATTGCACTACTAGGTATTTATCCAAAGGATACAAAAATACAGAGGCAAAAGGGTATGTGCACCCCAACATTTATAGCAGCATTACCACAATAGCCAATCTATGGAGACCCTAGATTTCCATCAACTGATGAATGGATCCAGATGTCACACACACACACACACACACACACACACACACACAGTGGAATACTACTCAGCCTACAAAAAGAATGAAATCTTGACATGGATGGAGCTAGAGTGTATAATGCTAAGTGAAGTAAGTCAGTCAGAGAAAGACAAATACCATATGATCTCACTCATGTGTGGAATTTAAGAAAGAAAACAGATGAACATATGGGAAGGGGGAAAGAAAAGAAGAAGAAAGGGAAACAAGCCATAAGTGACTCTTAAGGACAGAGGATGGCTGGGGGGAGGTGGGCGGGGGATGGGCTAGATAGGGGATGGGCATTAAGGAGGGCACTTGTGATGAGCACTGGGTGTTGTATGTAAGTGGTAAGTCACTGAATTCTACTCCAGAAACTAATATTATGCTGTATGTTAACTAAAATTTAAATTTAAAAAAATTTTTAATTAAAAAAAATCTGAGCTTCCTTCATCCCCACTCTTAAGGATTTCTTAATCTTCACCCTACCTTATCCTATCTCTAAATTTCCTCTTAATATTTGTGGTGCCCTAGGCTGTGACCTTTGATCCCTGCAGATTGGGTACCCTAAAAAAATGCCCCCCAAACCCTAACAATACCCAAGCTCCAGATGGCCACACGATGGGATTCCCTACCTGGACTCAGTCAACCCTCCCAGGGCTATTATCTCTCTAATCTATAGCTCAACTCAGCAAACATTTGCTTTGTGTTTCCCCAGGATGATAGCTAAGCACTTGTACATGGGGTGGGACAGGGGATGGCATAAAATCAGTAAGACAGGCTCCCTACATTCAGAACCCCAAACAATGACAATAACACACAGCACCAGGGCATCTGCCAGGTTCCAAAGCACTGTCCTGACTAATAACGTTTATGAGCTTCAAAATAACCCTCTGAAGAGAATATGGAAATTGTTATTTATAATACCTAGATTCCAGATGACGATCAGAGAATGGGGATGTCTTGGTCATGTTCACTGAGAGTAGATGCAGAGCCAAGACTCACCCTCAAATTGGTTTTTGCTCTGAATGATACTATGCGTTCAAAGCAGTCATGATTAGAAACAGAATTATTGATTAGTATTACTGTCCTCCAGATTCCCTGTCCTTTCCCACCAGAGGGAAAGAGCCTTGAATTTTAAAGAGAGAACAGAGGCTGGAACTAAGCACAGATGCAGGCGTTCAGGGAAACCAGATGTTCATATGTGCCTGCAAATCAAGGGGCTCTGTGCAGGCGTTGAAGGCGGTGGTTGTGCATGGGGGCTCAGAACACGTCATAGAGAGGGCGGGGCTTGAGTGGGCCATGAAGGAAGGGCTGGGCTTTGCATGGGCACGGGGAAGAACCAGGGCTTTCCAGGCACTGAGCTCCCTCGGAGCCAAGGCTCCCAGTTCTGGCGTAAGTATGCACATTTTATCAGTTCATACAGTTCAGCTATGGAGCCAGGCACTGGCAATGCACAAATAAATAAGACAAGGTCACTGCCCCGGAGGTATTTCTAGTGGCAGGGCCAACACTTGTTCTAAGGGCCTGTCAGGGAGGAAATTGAGGAAAGTGGACAGCTCTGGTGGAGTTAGATACTGACAGCCTTGACTGGTGGTCCAGGGAATTCAGGGTTATCTTAAAGGCAGTGGGGTAGGCAGAGGGCTCTTCCTCTAGTCCCTTTGTCTCCGTCCTGGCATCTTGCTCAGGCTCCAGGACACAGCTCACGGTGCCTTTCATCTTTCTTCCCCAGGCCCTGTGGCTCCTGTAAGCAATTTGGAAAGCCATGAGACAAGGACAATAAATCGTCTTCAGTGACAACCCTGCTCCCCCTCCCCCCAGCCTTTGTCCCTCCCCTTTGTCTGGAGAGGGGGCCTCCCAGCCAGCTCTGCCCCTCCTCTCTCTAACCCCCTTCCAGTGGGCTTTATGGTTTCCATGGAAACCAGAGAACCCTAGCCGCCCGGGGTCTCTCACAAAAGTACTGTTTGTGCCACCATTTGGGACGGAGGAGACAGTGTGAAAGTGAGAAAATAGCTTATAAATGCCTTCCCCACCATGCAGCCACCCAAGCTCTGGTGGGGAGGAAGGAGGGACTGAGCTTTCTTTCTGCTTTCTGCTTGAAAGGGGCTTTGCTGGGCTAAGTCCAAACCTAGTCTAGCATCCCTAAAGGAACACACACACACTCACACACATGCAGACATACACACACGCATAATGCATAATGCATACACTCACACAAACACACACATATAAAAACCCTCAAATACACACACACACACACACACACACACACACACACACACATGCTCACCAGCCCAACCCTCACCAGCTACAGCTGGGTTCAGTCCACTAAAAAAACACATCCCCCCGTAAGATGACCCTGCGCTTGGAACAACTGTCCATTCCTAGCATATTCCTAGCATGTAAAAACCCTTCTGGGGACCTCCTAGAGCTGCTGCCACACCCTCAGGATTCTCCAGCACCCCCACCAAGCACCTCAAGCCCCCTGCCCTTACAGCTTACAGACTGGAAACTTGCTTCTTGGTGTTTTAAAGGCTTGTGACATCAGAAGCTGCAGATCAGGCAGGCTTTCCCATGCCACCCCAGCAAAAAGCCATCAGTCCTGCCCAAAAGGACCGAGAACAGTGGGGGAAGTGACAAAGAGAGAACAGAAGAGAAACACTTCACTTTCCATTTCGACGGGTCCCAGCTTGTAGATATAGATCCTGGGGAGCGAACTCACACTGGGGAGGGGTCCCCACATACTAGCAATCCTCAAAAAAGCAGCGCAGTTGGATGAACACATGCAGCCCCTGTCCTTGCTATAGGTAACAAGAGTCCAGATTGCTCTCTTCAGCTGCTACAAGACAGCCCAGACATCCAGTGGGTAGTTTGGTTGTTTCAGCTTAATTTTTCAGTAAGTGAGGTAATCTTGGAATTAGTTCTCATTCAGCATGGTCTGCTTGGTAATCCAAATATTTCTGAGCACAAGGAAGTCGTTGGTGTTCATACCCGTTATCCCACTAGCCCCAGTCCCTTGATCCATGCTGGATGTTGAGTCCATCCAAAGTCACTGCTAAATTTACTCCCTACCTCTGGTGTGGATTAGCCCTCCACTCTTCAGAGGAAAAACAAATAAATCCACCTGAGTGGGAGGAATGGAAGGTCAGTCTGGATATCCCTCCACTTAAATGATTTTTCCAACACCTGAAGGGTAACTGGGCATAGTAGACTTAGGGTTCTGATTGTTCCAGGTCCCTAACCACACTCTTGCATTTTTAGTATAGCCCTAGGAAAGTTAGTGTAACTCTAAATTTCATCTGTAAATCACAACATAATACCCTCCCCCAAGATTGTTGCAATGATGTTGACGTACGCATGTCAAAGAAGTACCCAACACGTTACCTCTCTTCAGTAGGTAACAGCTGGGTAAATGTAAAACAACATTAACTGTGCACTCTCTTGCCATATTTTTTTTTATCTCAAGGAGACCACAGATCTCATATGTGCACCTTAACACCTTGTCTCTGTAAACCAATTCCTTCTTACCCATGAAAATTAATTTTGAGCTAATCAATCTTGAATACCTAACACGTGGTCTCTGCATTAAGACCCAACAGAAAGGTAAAATGATAAAAAAAATTCACCATCACTTACAGAAAAATAATTTACTGGGCAATTTGACCTCTGCATACCAAGCCTTGCAGAAAACGAGGGAGGTGAGTAAAACACAGCAGCTGCCACCCAGCAGTGGCTCACTGGGGCCCACCCATCCTTTTTGTTTTTTAAGATTTTATTTATTTATTCATGAGAGACACAGGGAGAGAGAGAGAGAGAGGCAATGACAGAGGCAGAGGGAGAAGCAGGCTCCATGCAGGAGGACCTATGCAGGACTCGATCCCGGGACTCCAGGATCACGCCCTCGGTCGAGGGCAGGAGCTAAACCGCTGAGCCACCAAGGTATCCCCCATCTATCCTTAAGACTTAAGTCCCAACCCTCCCTTGCCAGTTATCACTTCACATTTGGCCGGTCATTTCATTCTTCTGAACCTCAGCTTTCTCATCTGGAAAACGGAGCTGATCACAATGGCACCTCTACCACCCAAGATTAAATGAAACTGAGCCCATGAAATAAATACTCCAGCTCGAGAAATGTCTAGTGCAAAAAAGTGCTCAATTAACTTTAGCTTCTGTTGTTGTTATTACTAACCACCACCACCACCACCACCCCCCAACTCTAGAAGAATTAGATCACAAAATGGCACCAGACAGCAAGGAAGGGCTGGTGCAGAGTCCAGTTGGCTCTGGGAATTCACTTCCCCTTTCCGGACCTTTGTCACCTAAAGCAAAATGGAGAGATGGGACTGGTGATCCTTCATCACTCGGTGACTTCAAGATATGCTTAAGAAGCAAGGGTCACAAACAAACAAGGGAAATAAACAACAGCCAGCAAAAGCACCAAGGAGCCCCTTAAGACTAACAGTCAGGGTCCTCCCACTCACCTTGGTTCCCTAACAGCCAACTGTTTTCCGGAAAAGCTCCTTTTTTTTCCCAAATGCTCCTCCCTGTGCTTTCCCCTCCTCCCCGCTACTTTTCCTCCTCCTGGGGAAGCAGAAGTTCCTGATGGCCATGGAGAAGGTCAGAGGTCTCCACCGGCCTGGCCAGGAGCCACCAGAGCTGCTTCCTGCCAGAGGCCTTCTGTGGACCGCTGCCCACCCCAGGGAAACCCAAATAAAGTCGCCTCCCCACTTAAGAGCATTTTGCCCTTTAAGGAAAGGTTGTGTTTAGAGCCCAAAACATATTTATGGCTTGATGAAGATTTCATCCAACCTTTTACGGACACGCTCGGCAGCAAAGCGGCCCCCCCAGGCGCATCTGCTACCGCCTTCGTGGGCAGACCTGGCTTGGATCCTGAATAAGTTACAAAGGTGCTGAGCTTTGCCTCTGATAAGCCCTTTCTTTGTTCTTTCTTTTCTTCTTCCAACTCTTCCGGGCCATGGCCAACCAGCCTTACCATCTCATCCCATTCTGTCTTCTCAAAAATGAGACTGGGGATAAATACTCAAAATGACCATCAAATGTGACTTAACACATTTCCACCTCAGGTGAGAGAAACTTAAAGAAAACACCTGATAAGCATTTCTGTGCCCAGAATTTTACAGGAATCTTGTTTTATCCTCACAACAGCCTGTAGGCAAGTACAGGTCACCATTCCCCCCCCCCCCCCCCCCAGCTCAATACCTATGCACCCGAGGCTCAGGGTGCTCATAGCTCACCCAAGGCCCTCGGAAGCTAGTGAGAGCAGAGCTGATACTTGCACTCAGGTCTCTGTGAGGTGTATCTGCTCCACCACACCATGAACCACCAAAAAACAGAGCTGTCCAGCATTGCCAAGAGATTGGCAGGATCTGAAGAGAGACATAAAAGTCTAGGGAATCTACCACACGTTGCAGGTTGCTCCCCAAACTTCTTTCTCATGGAACCAGTTCTGGGTCTGCCCACGACTGAGGTGGAGGGCAGGACACCCTCCCTCTAGGACATCTTTGATGGCAACAGTTGACCACATTTCAGCTTCCTCATCCAGAGAGGGGAGTGCACTGGAATTCACAGAGATTTGAGGAACAGAATGCAAGAGAATCTGAGATACTAAGTAAATTCCTGCCATTCCATTAGATAGATAGGAATAGAGATAAGAAACTGATAAGAACATGGATTCAAATACAGAGAGAGAGATACAGACAGACACCGAGCTTTCATGTTGCAAGTTTTCCTGCCAGTTAGAAATAATCCAGCGGCACTCAAGAGCATGGCATGGTGAAGCCACCACAGACTTTACAGCTGGACCGACGTGGCATTGGACCCTGGCAGGGCCACGTCCTGGTTACCTGAACTTGAGCAAATTGCCTGACATTTCTGAGCTTCAGTTTCCTCTTCTGCAAAACAGAAATGATAATATCTGCCTTTACAAAGCTATCTAAAGGATTTGGGATTAGTTCCATAATATACCTAACATTGCTTTGAGAGTGGTAGAGGTACGACAAATAGCAGTATCATGGTTCTTATTTGAAATGTAATGGTGTTAAGGTGCCCTCCAAGACAGCCAACTTTATATATCCCCCTGGCTTAATGAGGGCCAAGAAACAGTCCACTTTCTCCATCCTTATCTCAAAGCAGAGATTCAGAGAACTCCCAAGAACCAGGGTAATGCTAAATAAAGGAGAAAGATTTTCACCAGCCAAAGAGCAGCTGCTCTGGCCTTCTGGGAATGGCCCTCTGCCTTAAAGCCCTTCGCTGACCACCCAGGCTTCCAGGAGAACATCCAGACCCCCAGCATGACTCACGGAGCCCCTGACGGCCCCTCCAGCCAGTCTGCTCTCCCACTCACAAACCTCCCACCAGATGTTCGGTCCACCATTCCCCAAACACAGCATTCCATGGCTTTGCTCATGCTGCTTCCAGTGCCCAAAGCATCTTCCTCGCCCTCTGCCCAAAGAACCCCATGTCATCATGAGAAGCCCAGCCCAAATCCATCAAGAATTACCGCCACCTTCTCTAGGATCCCCTCACACTTCTTACTGAAAGGATGAAAAGAGCGGTGTGGGGACACTGAGGA